>NC_069500.1:1131361004-1131526004 GCF_027579735.1 Bombina bombina
AATAATAAAGAAATTACAAGATGTTTAAACTAATTACACCTAATCTAATCCCCCTAACAAAATAAAAAAAAGCCCTACCCTACACTAAATTACAAAAGGGCCTTTTGCGGGGCATTGCCCCAAAGTAATCAGCTCTTTTACCTGAAAAAAATTACAATCCCTCCCCCAAACATTAAAACCCACCACCCACACAACCAACCCTACTCTAAAACCCACCCAATCCCCCCTTAAAAAAAACTAACACTAAGCCCCTGAAGATCACCTTACCGGGAGACGTCTTCACCCAACCGGGCCGAAGTCCTCAATGAAGCCGGGAGAAGTCTTCATCCAAGCCGGCGAAGTGGTCCTCCAGACGGGCAGAAGTTTTCATCCTGACGGCATCTTCTATCTTCATCCATCCGGCGCTGGAGCGGGTCCATCTTTAAGACATCCGACGCGGAGCATCCTCTTCGGCCGACAACTACCCGACGAATGAAGGTTCCTTTAAGTGACGTCATCCAATATGGCGTCCCTTAGATTACGATTGGCTGATAGAATTCTATCAGCCAATCGGAATTAAGGTAGAAAAAATCCTATTGGCTGATGCAATCAGCCAATAGGATAGAACTTCAAATCTTATTGGCTGATTGGAACAACCAATAGAATGCAAGCTCAATCCTATTGGCTGTTCCAATCAGCCAATAGGAATGAAGTTCAATTCTATTCACTGATTGCATCAGCCAATAGGATTTTTTCTACCTTAATTCCGATTGGCTGATAGAATTCTATCAGCCAATTAGAATCTAAGGAACGCCATCTTGGATGACGTCACTTAAAGGAACCTTCATTCGTTGGTTAGTCGTCAGCTGAAGAGGATGCTCTGCGTCGGATGGCTTGAAGATGGACCCGCTCCATGCTGGATGGATGAAGATAGAAGATGCCATCTGTATGAAGACTTCTGCCGTCTGGAGGACAACTTCTGCCCAGCTTGGATGAAGACGTCTCCTGGTAAGTTGATCTTCAGGGGGTTAGTGTTAGTTTTTTTTAAGGGTGTATTGGGTGGGTTTTATTTTTAGGTTAGGGCTTTGAGCTGCAAAGCTAACTGCCCTTTTAAGGGCAATGCCCATCCAAATGCCCTTTTCAGGGCAATGGGGAGCTTAGGTTTTTTAGTTAGTATTTTTTTGAGGGGGATAGTTGTGTGGGTAGTGGGTTTTACTGTTGGGGAGTGTTTGTATTTTTTTTACAGGTAAAAGACCTGATAACTTTGGGGCAATGCCCCGCAAAAGGCCCTTTTAAGGGCTATTGGTAGTTTAGTTTAGGCTAGGTTTTTTTTATTTTGGGGGGGCTTTTTATTTTGATAGGGCTATTAGATTAGGTGTAATTAGTTTAAATTTCTGTAATTTGTTTATTATTTTCTGTAATTTAGTGTTTGTTTGATTTTTGTACTTTAGATAATTTAATTTAGGTTATTGTATTTAATTTAATTAATTGTATTTAATTTAGTTAATTTATTTAATTATAGTGTAGTGTTCGTGTAATTGTAACTTAGGTTAGGTTTTATTTTACAGGTACTTTTGTATTTATTTTAGCTAGGTAGTTGTTAAATAGTTAATAACTATTTTAATAACGATTCTACCTAGTTAAAATAAATACAAACTTGCCTGTAAAATAAAAATAAACCCTAAGATGGCTACAATGTAACTATTAGTTATAGTGTAGCTATCTTAGGCCTAGATTTGGAGTTCGGCGGTAAAAGGGCTGTTAACGCTCCGCGGGCTTTTTTCTGGCCGCACCATAAAATTAACTCTGGTATCGAGAGTTCAAACAAATGCTGCGTTAGGCTCCAAAAAAGGAGCGTAGAGCATTTTTACCGCAAAAGCAACTCTCGATACCAGAGTTGCTTACGGACGCGGCCGGCCTCAAAAACGTGCTCGTGCACGATTCCCCCATAGGAAACAATGGGGCTGTTTGAGCTGAAAAAAAACCTAACACCTGCAAAAAAGCAGCGTTCAGCTCCTAACGCAGCCCCATTGTTTGCTATGGGGAAACACTTCCTACGTCTGCACCTAACACTCTAACATGTACCCCGAGTCTAAACACCCCTAGCCTTACACTTATTAACCCCTAATCTGCCGCCCCCGCTATCGCTGACCCCTGCATATTTTTTTAAACCCCTAATCTGCCGCTCCGTAAACCGCCGCCACCTACGTTATCCCTATGTACCCCTAATCTGCTACCCCTAACACCGCCGACCCCTATATTATATTTATTAACCCCTAACCTGCCCCCCACAACGTCGCCGACACCTGCCTACACTTATTAACCCCTAATCTGCCGAGCGGACCTGAGCGCTACTATAATAAAGTTATTAACCCCTAATCCGCCTCACTAACCCTATCATAAATAGTATTAACCCCTAATCTGCCCTCCCTAACATCGCCGACACCTAACTTCAATTATTAACCCCTAATCTGCCGACTGAAGCTCACCGCTATTCTAATAAATGGATTAACCCCTAAAGCTAAGTCTAACCCTTACACTAACAGTTAAATATAATATTTATCTAACGAAATAAATTAACTCTTATTAAATAACTTATTCCTATTTAAAGCTAAATACTTACCTGTAAAATAAATCCTAATATAGCTACAATATAAATTATAATTATATTATAGCTATTTTAGGATTAATATTTATTTTACAGGCAACTTTGTTATTATTTTAACCAGGTAAAATAGCTATTAAATAGTTAAGAACTATTTAATAGTTACCTAGTTAAAATAATAACAAATTTACCTGTAAAATAAATCCTAACCTAAGTTATAATTAAACCTAACACTACCCTATCAATAAAATAATTAAATAAACTACCTACAATTACCTACAATTAACCTAACACTACACTATCAATAAATTAATTAAACACAATTCCTACAAATAAATACAATTAAATAAACTAGCTAAAGTACAAAAAATAAAAAAGAACTAAGTTACAGAAAATAAAAAAATATTTACAAACATAAGAAAAATATTACAACAATTTTAAACTAATTACACCTACTCTAAGCCCCCTAATAAAATAACAAAGCCCCCCAAAATAAAAAATTCCCTACCCTATTCTAAATTAAAAAAGTTACAAGCTCTTTTACCTTACCAGCCCTGAACAGGGCCCTTTGCGGGGCATGCCCCAAGAATTTCAGCTCTTTTGCCTGTAAAAAAAAACATACAATACCCCCCCCCCCCCAACATTACAACCCACCACCCACATACCCCTAATCTAACCCAAACCCCCCTTAAATAAACCTAACACTAAGCCCCTGAAGATCTTCCTACCTTGTCTTCACCATCCAGGTATCACCGATCCGTCCTGGCTCCAAGATCTTCATCCAACCCAAGCGGGGGTTGGCGATCCATAATCCGGTCCAGAAGAGGCTCCAAAGTCTTCCTCCTATCCGGCAAGAAGAGGACATCCGGACCGGCAAACATCTTCTCCAAGCGGCATCTTCGATCTTCTTCCATCCGGAGCGAAGCGGCAGGATCCTGAAGACCTCCAGCGCGGAACATCCATCCGGACCGACGACTGAACGACGAATGACTGTTCCTTTAAGGGACGTCATCCAAGATGGCGTCCCTCGAATTCCGATTGGCTGATAGGATTCTATCAGCCAATCGGAATTAAGGTAGGAATTTTCTGATTGGCTGATGGAATCAGCCAATCAGAATCAAGTTCAATCCGATTGGCTGATACAATCAGCCAATCAGATTGAGCTCACATTCTATTGGCTGTTCCGATCAGCCAATAGAATGCGAGCTCAATCTGATTGGCTGATTGGATCGGCCAATCGGATTGAACTAGATTCTGATTGGCTGATTCCATCAGCCAATCAGAAAATTCCTACCTTAATTCCGATTGGCTGATAGAATCCTATCAGCCAATCGGAATTCGAGGGACGCCATCTTGGATGACGTCCCTTAAAGGAACAGTCATTCGTCGTTCAGTCGTCGGTCCGGATGGATGTTCCGCGCTGGAGGTCTTCAGGATCCTGCCGCTTCGCTCCGGATGGAAGAAGATCGAAGATGCCGCTTGGAGAAGATGTTTGCCGGTCCGGATGTCCTCTTCTTGCCGGATAGGAGGAAGACTTTGGAGCCTCTTCTGGACCGGATTATGGATCGCCAACCCCCGCTTGGGTTGGATGAAGATCTTGGAGCCAGGACGGATCGGTGATACCTGGATGGTGAAGACAAGGTAGGAAGATCTTCAGGGGCTTAGTGTTAGGTTTATTTAAGGGGGGTTTGGGTTAGATTAGGGGTATGTGGGTGGTGGGTTGTAATGTTGGGGGGGGGGGGTATTGTATGTTTTTTTTTACAGGCAAAAGAGCTGAAATTCTTGGGGCATGCCCCGCAAAGGGCCCTGTTCAGGGCTGGTAAGGTAAAAGAGCTTGTAACTTTTTTAATTTAGAATAGGGTAGGGAATTTTTTATTTTGGGGGGCTTTGTTATTTTATTAGGGGGCTTAGAGTAGGTGTAATTAGTTTAAAATTGTTGTAATATTTTTCTTATGTTTGTAAATATTTTTTTATTTTCTGTAACTTAGTTCTTTTTTATTTTTTGTACTTTAGCTAGTTTATTTAATTGTATTTATTTGTAGGAATTGTGTTTAATTAATTTATTGATAGTGTAGTGTTAGGTTAATTGTAGGTAATTGTAGGTAGTTTATTTAATTAATTTATTGATAGTGTAGTGTTAGGTTAATTGTAGGTAATTGTAGGTAGTTTATTTAATTATTTTATTGATAGGGTAGTGTTAGGTTTAATTATAACTTAGGTTAGGATTTATTTTACAGGTAAATTTGTTATTATTTTAACTAGGTAACTATTAAATAGTTCTTAACTATTTAATAGCTATTGTACCTGGTTAAAATAAATACAAAGTTGCCTGTAAAATAAATATAAATCCTAAAATAGCTATAATATAATTATAATTTATATTGTAGCTATATTATGATTTATTTTACAGGTAAGTATTTAGCTTTAAATAGGAATAATTTATTTAATAAGAGTTAATTAATTTCGTTAGATGTAAATTATATTTAACTTAGGGGGGTGTTAGTGTTAGGGTTAGACTTAGCTTTAGGGGTTAATACATTTATTAGAATAGCGGTGAGCTCCGGTCGGCAGATTAGGGGTTAATAATTGAAGTTAGGTGTCGGCGATGTTAGGGAGGGCAGATTAGGGGTTAATACTATTTATGATAGGGTTAGTGAGGCGGATTAGGGGTTAATACATTTATTATAGTAGCGCTCAGGTCCGCTCGGCAGATTAGGGGTTAATAAGTGTAGGCAGGTGTCGGCGACGTTGAGGGGGGCAGATTAGGGGTTAATAAATATAATATAGGGGTCGGCGATGTTAGGGCAGCAGATTAGGGGTACATAGGGATAACGTAGGTGGCGGCGATTTGCGGTCGGAAGATTAGGGGTTAATTATTTTAAGTAGCTGGCGGCGACGTTGTGGGGGGCAAGTTAGGGGTTAATAAATGTAATACAGGGGTCGGCGGGGTTAGGGGCAGCAGATTAGGGGTACATAAGTATAACGTAGGTGGCGGTCGGCAGATTAGGGGTTAAAAATTTTAATCGAGTGGCGGCGGTGTGGGGGGACCTCGGTTTAGGGGTACATAGGTAGTTTATGGGTGTTAGTGTACTTTAGGGTACAGTAGTTAAGAGCTTTATGAACCGGCGTTAGCCAGAAAGCTCTTAACTCCTGCTATTTTCAGGCGGCTGGAATCTTGTCGTTAGAGCTCTAACGCTCACTTCAGAAACGACTCTAAATACCGGCGTTAGAAAGATCCCATTGAAAATATAGGCTACGCAAATGGCGTAGGGGGATCTGCGGTATGGAAAAGTCGCGGCTGAAAAGTGAGCGTTAGACCCTTTAATCACTGACTCCAAATACCAGCGGGCGGCCAAAACCAGCGTTAGGAGCCTCTAACGCTGGTTTTGACGGCTACCGCCGAACTCCAAATCTAGGCCTATGTGTTTATTTTATAGTTAAGTATTTAGTTTTAAATATGAATAATGTAGTTAATGATAGTAATTTTATTTATATTTATTTAAATTAGATTTAAGTTAGGGAGTGTTAGGGTTAGACTTAGGTTTAGGGGTTAATAAATTTAATATAGTGGGGACGGCAGATTAGGGCTTAATAAGTGTTTTGAAGGTGGCAGCGGTGTAGGAGGGGCAGATTAGGGGTTAATAAGTATTATGTAGGTGGCTGCAGTGTAGGGGGGCAGATTAGGGGTTAATAACATAATGTAGGTGGCGGCGGTGTAGGGGGGCAGATTAGGGGTTAATAAGTATAATGTAGGTGGCGGCGGTGTCGGGGCAGCAGGTTAGGGGTGTTTAGACTCGGGGTATATGTTAGGGACTCCCATTGATTCCTTTGGCATCCGCCCCCCAGGTATGCTGGGCAGGAATAGTGCCGAGCGTACCTGGTAGATATTTGTTAACTTGCAAAAGTAGTCAGATAGTGCTGAATTTGCATTCGGAACATCTATAATGATGTAAGCATCGATCTGTGTCGGACTTTGACCGGCGGATCGTATGTTACGTCACAAAATTCTACATTTGCCGGTCTGTAGGGTTTGATAAATAAGGGGAATGAGGCTCGCCACAATTACGCTGCGGAATTCCAGCGTATTTGCGGTTGACGGCTAGATAAATAGGCCCCTATATCTCTATACTCTTTTTTTTTTTTTTTTTTTTAAATATTGTATCCATTTGTTCAATGCGTAAAATGCATTGCTAATTATCAAAATAATAATTAATCTGACATGAAAATCAAAAAATAACTTTCATGGTTCAAACATAAAATGCAATTCTGACTCACTACTGAGTGGTGATTGATGGCTAGATGCATATGCTTCTTGTTATTTGCTAATCAGATGTGTTTAATCTAACTCCCACTAGTACATATCTACTCTGGAGCTTACTTACAATGGGCTAGATTATGAGTGGCATGCTAACTATTGCACACGAGCGAAAAAAGGTTTATCGCAAGTTTTTTATGTACGCATCGGAAGTAGCATATTACAAGCTGAAAGTACATGTGTTCACATGATAATACAGCTTCAGAGCTTTGGTTAACTACTATGCTCGACTAAAAAGTTACACAAAACACATAAAAACTACATTTAAAACTACAGTTAAACTCATAACACCATCTAATAAAAATTATTAGAAAAAAAAATGCAAAAAAGTTATAAGGGCTAAAAGATAGAAGGTCTCGAAAAAGGAGGCTGCAAAGGGCTTTAACATTTATATATATATATATATATATATATATATATATATAGTATTTATCTATATCTATATATATGTGTGTGTGTGTGTACATATGTATTTATATGTATATACAGTGGGGCAAAAAAGTATTTAGTCAGCCACCAATTGTGCAAGTTCTACCACTTAAAGGGACATTAAACCCAAAAATTTTATTTCATGATTTAGATGGAGAATACCATTTCTTCTGTTAAGTGTGATCAGTCCACGGGTCATCATTACTTGTGGGATATTAACTGCTCCCCTACAGGAAGTGCAAGAGGATTCACCCAGCAGAGTTGCTATATAGCTCCTCCCCTCTACGTCACCCCCAGTCATTCTCTTGCACCCAACGACTAGATAGGATGTGTGAGAGGACTATGGTGATATATTTAGTTTTTATATCTTCAATCAAAAGTTTGTTATTTTATAATAGCACCGGAGTGTGTTATTCCTTCTCTGGTAGAATTTGAAGAAGAATCTACCTGAGTTTTTCTATGATTTTAGCCGGAGTAGTTAAGATCATATTGCTGTTTCTCGGCCATCTGAGGAGTGAGGTAAACTTCAGATCAGGGGACAGCAGGCAGATTAATCTGCAAAGAGGTATGTAGCAGTTTATTATTTTCTGACATGGAATTGATGAGAAAATCCTGCCATACCGTTATAATGTAAACTCAGCCTTGAATGCAGTAGATGTAGCTGATATCAGGCTGTCATGTATGTATATTTTACACTTCAGTTTTCTGGGAAATGGTACTTCTCTGGCTTTTAAACTGTATACATAGACTTAACCTATTTTGCAGGGACTTGCAATAGGTTTTAAATGACAATTAATTATTGAGGTAAAATGTTTTTTTGCTGGCATGTAAAAACGTTTTTTTCTCTGAGGTACTGGGTGAAAAAATGTTTTGGGCACTTTTTTTCCACTTGGCAATAGTTTTGATTTAAATTAGAACAGTTCACTGATCTCTCTCACTGTTATGTGTGTGGGGGAGGGGCCATTTTGGTGCTTTCACTATGCATCAGAAAAACTCAGTCAGAGGTTCATTTTCTTCCTGCATGATCCGGTTCATCTCTACAGAGTTCAGGGATCTCAAGAGTCTTTTTTGAGGGAAGTAATCATACAGCAGAGCTGTGCTGATTGTATTGACTGTGATATAAAAAACGTTTATTTGTGTATTTTTTTTCTGCTGCCTGGGTTAGTTATCATTTGCTGAGGGGAACAATCCTTTGCTAAAACTGTATATTCTGACAAAGATTGATGCTATAACTTAATTATTTTATCTGTTATAATATTTTTCTGTGCTTCTTAAAGGCACAGTTCGTTTTCATATTATTTGTAAATTACTTTGAAAAGTATTTCCAAGTTGCTGTTTATTTGCTAGTGTGTTAAACATGTCTGATTCAGAGGAAGATATCTGTGCTATATGTGTTAATGCCAAAGTGGAGCCCAATAGAAATTTATGTACTAAATGTATTGATGCTACTTTAAAAAATAGTCAATCTGTACAAATTGAACATATTTCACCAAACAACGAGGGGAGAGTTATGCCGACTAACTCGCCTCACGTGTCAGTACCTGCATCTCCCGCTCAGGAGGTGCGTGATATTGTAGCGCCGAGTGCATCTGGGCGGCCATTACAAATCACATTACAAGATATGGCTACTGTTATGACTGAAGTTTTGGCTAAACTACCAGAACTAAGAGGTAAACGTGATCACTCTGGGATGAGAACAGAGTGCGCTGATAATGCAAGGGCCATGTCTGATACTGCGTCACAGTTTGCAGAACATGAAGACGGAGAGCTTCATTCTGTGGGTGACGGTTCTGATCCAAATAAACTGGACTCAGACATTTCAAATTTTAAATTTAAGCTTGAGAACCTCTGTGTGTTACTAGGGGAGGTATTAGCGGCTCTGAATGATTGTAACACAGTTGCAATCCCAGAAAAAATGTGTAGGTTGGATAAATATTTTGCGGTACCGACGAGTACTGACGTTTTTCCTATACCTAAGAGACTTACTGACATTGTTACTAAGGAGTGGGATAGACCCGGTGTGCCTTTCTCACCCCCTCCTATATTCAGAAAAATGTTTCCAATAGACGCCGCCACACGGGACTTATGGCAAATGGTCCCTAAGGTGGAGGGAGCAGTTTCTACTTTAGCTAAGCGTACCACTATCCCAGTGGAGGATAGCTGTGCTTTTTCAGATCCAATGGATAAAAAATTAGAGGGTTACCTTAAGAAAATGTTTGTTCAACAAGGGTTTATATTGCAACCTCTTGCATGTATTGCGCCTGTCACGGCTGCAGCAGCATTTTGGTTTGAGTCTCTGGAAGAGACACTTCAATCATCCACACTAGATGACATCACACACAAACTTAAATTCCTTAAGTTAGCTAATTCATTTATTTCAGATGCCGTAGTACATTTAACTAAACTTGCGGCTAAAAATTCAGGATTCGCCATTCAGGCACGCAGAGCTCTGTGGCTAAAATCCTGGTCAGCTGATGTTACGTCTAAATCTAAATTGCTTAATATTCCTTTCAAAGGGCAGACCTTATTCGGGCCCGGCTTGAAAGAGATTATTGATGACATTACAGGAGGTAAAGGTCATGCCCTGCCTCAGGACAAGGCCAAAGCCAAGGCTAGACAGTCCAATTTTCGTTCCTTTCGTAATTTCAAAGCAGGAGCAGCATCAACTTCCTCTGCACCAAAACAGGAAGGAGCTGTTGCTCGCTACAGGCAAGGCTGGAAACCTAACCAGTCCTGGAACAGGGGCAAACAGGCCAGAAAACCTGCTGCTGCCCCTAAGACAGCATGAATTGAGGGCCCCCGATCCGGGACCGGATCTAGTGGGGGGCAGACTTTCCCTCTTCGCCCAGGCTTGGGCAAGAGATGTTCAGGATCCCTGGGCGTTAGAGATCATATCTCAGGGATACCTTCTGGACTTCAAATCCTCTCCCCCAAGAGGGAGATTTCATCTGTCAAGGTTGTCAACAAACCTAACAAAGAAGGAAGCGTTTCTACGCTGCGTACAAGATCTTTTATTAATGGGAGTGATCCATCCAGTTCCGCGGTTGGAACAAGGACAAGGGTTTTACTCAAATCTGTTTGTAGTTCCCAAAAAAGAGGGAACCTTCAGGCCAATCTTGGATTTAAAGATCCTAAACAAATTCCTAAGAGTTCCATCGTTCAAGATGGAAACTATTCGAACAATTTTGCCCATGATCCAAGAGGGTCAGTACTTGACCACAGTGGATTTAAAGGATGCTTACCTTCACATACCGATTCACAGAAGTCATTACCGGTATCTAAGGTTTGCCTTTTTAGACAGGCATTACCAGTTTGTAGCTCTTCCATTCGGACTGGCTACGGCTCCAAGAATCTTCACAAAGGTTCTGGGCACTCTTCTGGCGGTACTAAGACCGCGAGGAATTTCAGTAGCTCCGTACTTAGACGACATACTGATACAAGCTTTCAAACTGCCAAATCTCATACAGAGATAGTACTGGCATTTCTAAGGTCGCATGGATGGAAAGTGAACGAAGAGAAAAGTTCTCTCTTTCCACTCACAAGAGTTCCCTTCCTGGGGACTCTGATAGATTCTGTAGAAATGAAGATTTACCTGACAGAGGACAGGTTAACAAAACTTCAAAGTGCATGCCGTGTCCTTCATTCCATTCAAGAGACCAGAAATTCTCTTCTATGGTGGCTTTATCGGCCACATCTGTCCAGGGGAATGCCATTCAGCAGGCCAGACTGGTCAATTGTAACAACAGACGCCAGCCTACTAGGTTGGGGCGCTGTCTGGAATTCTCTGAAGGCTCAGGGACTATGGAATCAGGAGGAGAGTCTTCTTCCAATAAACATTCTGGAATTGAGAGCAGTCCTCAATGCTCTTCTGGCTTGGCCCCAGTTAGCAACTCGGGGGTTCATCAGGTTCCAGTCGGACAACATCACGACTGTAGCTTATATCAACCATCAGGGAGGGACAAGAAGCTCCCTAGCAATGATGGAAGTATCGAAGATAATTCGCTGGGCAGAGTCTCACTCTTGCCACCTGTCTGCAATCCACATCCCGGGAGTGGAGAACTGGGAGGCGGATTTCTTAAGTCGTCAGACTTTTCATCCGGGGGAGTGGGAACTTCATCCAGAGGTCTTTGCCCAAATACTTCGACGTTGGGGCAAACCAGAGATAGATCTCATGGCGTCTCGACAGAACGCCAAGCTTCCGCGCTACGGGTCCAGATCCAGGGATCCGGGAGCGGTCCTGATAGATGCCTTGACAGCACCATGGACCTTCAGGATGGCTCATGTGTTTCCACCTTTCCCGATGCTTCCTCGATTGATTGCCAGAATCAAACAGGAGAAAGCATCAGTGATTCTAATAGCGCCTGCATGGCCACGCAGGACTTGGTATACAGATCTGGTGGACATGTCATTCTGTCCACCTTGGTCGTTACCTCTGAAACAGGACCTTCTGATTCAGGGTCCTTTCAAACATCAAAATCTAACTTCTCTGAAGCTGACTGCTTGGAAATTGAACGCTTGATCTTATCAAGGCGTGGTTTTTCTGAGTCAGTTATTGATACCTTAATACAGGCTAGGAAGCCTGTTACCAGAAAGATTTACCATAAAATATGGCGTAAATACCTATATTGGTGCGAATCCAAAGGTTACTCTTGGAGTAAGGTTAGGATTCCTAGGATATTGTCTTTTCTACAAGAAGGTTTAGAAAAGGGGTTATCCGCTAGTTCCTTAAAGGGACAGATCTCAGCTCTGTCCATTCTGTTACACAAGCGTCTGTCAGAAGTTCCAGACGTTCAGGCTTTTTGTCAGGCTTTGGCCAGGATTAAACCTGTGTTTAAAGCTGTGGCTCCACCATGGAGTTTAAACCTTGTTCTTAACGTTTTACAGGGTGTTCCGTTTGAACCCCTTCATTCCATTGATATAAAGTTGTTATCTTGGAAAGTTCTATTTTTAATGGCTATTTCCTCGGCTCGAAGAGTCTCTGAGTTATCAGCCTTACATTGTGATTCTCCTTATTTGATTTTTCACTCGGATAAGGTAGTTCTGCGTACTAAGCCTGGGTTCTTACCTAAGGTAGTCACTAACAGGAATATCAATCAGGAGATTGTTGTTCCATCCTTGTGCCCAAATCCTTCTTCGAGGAAGGAACGTCTTTTGCACAATCTGGATGTAGTTCGTGCCCTTAAATTTTATTTACAGGCAACTAAAGATTTTCGACAAACGTCTTCCCTGTTTGTCGTTTACTCTGGTCAGAGGAGAGGTCAAAAAGCTTCTGCTACCTCTCTCTCTTTTTGGCTTCGTAGCATAATTCGTTTAGCTTATGAGACTGCTGGACAGCAGCCTCCTGAAAGAATTACAGCTCATTCCACTAGAGCTGTGGCTTCCACTTGGGCCTTTAAGAATGAGGCCTCTGTTGAACAGATTTGCAAGGCTGCAACTTGGTCTTCGCTTCATACTTTTTCCAAATTTTACAAATTTGACACTTTTGCTTCCTCGGAGGCTATTTTTGGAGAAAGGTTCTTCAGGCAGTGGTTCCTTCTGTATAAAGAGCCTGCCTATCCCTCCCGTCATCCGTGTACTTTTGCTTTGGTATTGGTATCCCACAAGTAATGATGACCCGTGGACTGATCACACTTAACAGAAGAAAACATAATTTATGCTTACCTGATAAATTCCTTTCTTCTGTAGTGTGATCAGTCCATGGCCCGCCCTGTTTTTTAAGGCAGGTAAATATTTTTTAAATTATACTCCAGTCACCACTACACCCTTGGCTTCTCCTTTCTCGTTGGTCCTTGGTCGAATGACTGGAGGTGACGTAGAGGGGAGGAGCTATATAGCAACTCTGCTGGGTGAATCCTCTTGCACTTCCTGTAGGGGAGCAGTTAATATCCCACAAGTAATGATGACCCGTGGACTGATCACACTACAGAAGAAAGGAATTTATCAGGTAAGCATAAATTATGTTTTTAAACAACTTTCTAATTTACTTCTATTATCTAATTTGCTTCATTCTCTTGATATTCTTTCCTGAAAAGCATATCTAGATAGGTTCAGTAGCTTCTGATTGGTGGCTGCACAAAGATGCCTCATGTGATTGGCTCACCCATGTGCATTGCTATTTCTTTAACAAACGATATCTAAAGAATGAAGCAAATTAGATAATAGAAGTAAATTGGAATGTTGTTTAAAATTGAATTTTCTATCTGAATCATGAAATATTTTTTTTGGGTTTAATGTCCCTTTAAGAAGATGAGAGAGGCCTGCAATTTTCATCATAGGTATACCTCAACTATGAGAGACAAAGTGTGGAAACAAATCCAGACAATCACATTGTCTGATTTGGAAAGAATTTATTTGCATATTATGGTGGAAAATAAGTATTTGGTCAATATCAAAGTTCATCTCAATACTTTGTTATATATACTTTGGGCGCGATCCGATATACGGCGTAGTTTGCGGCGCAAGTGAGGGAACCTGCGTCGCACGCAGTTTCAGCTCGCAACTCGAGCTATTCAATATACGGCGCCGTCAGATGCTAACGTGCCGTAAGTCTGATAAACCAGCGATGTCCAGAAATCTGCGCAAGTACAAATTTCTGGCGTCGCCAGTGACTTGCGCCACGTTAGAAACTGCCGGCGCCTACAAAACCTGACTAAAGTATGAAATCACCCGCACTGTCTAACACGCCTCCTAAACATAGCCCGACACGTCTAACCCTCTATCTGCTATCCCCCCTCACTATCCTAACAATAAAAAAAGTTATTAACCCCTAAACCGCCGCTCCCGTACCCCGCCACAACCTAATAAAGTTATTTACCCCTAAACCGCCACTCCCGGACACCGCCGCCAGCTATATTAAATCTATAACCCCCTAAAGTGAGCCCCTAACACCGCCGCCATCTACCTTACCTACCCCCTAAAGTGAGCCCCTACCCCGCCGCCATCTATTTTAAAATTATTAACCCCTAATTTAATCCCCCTACCCCGCCGCCATCTATATTAAATTATTTAACCCCTAAAATACTAAACTATCCCTACCACTAAACCTAAGTCTAACCCTACAAATAGCACTGAAAAGGGCTTTTTGCGTGGCATTACCCCAAAGTAAACTGCTCTTTTGCCAGCCCTTAAAAGGGCTTTTGGTGGGGCTTTGTCACAAAGTAATCAGCTCTTTTGCCTACAATCTAATCCCCCTACACCGCTGCCACCTATAATAAATGTAATTATATTAGGGTTAATATATTTATATAAATGTAATTATATTAGGGTTAATATAGTTAATATCGTTATTATATTATATATATATATATATATGAAGTATAATAACCCTATCTAACTCTAACATCACTAACTAAATTCTTATTAAAATAAATCTAATATTAATATTATTAATGAAAATATTCCTATTTAAATCTAAATACTTACCTATTAAATAAACCCTAAGATAGCTACAATGTAATTAATAATTACATTGTAGCTATGTTAGGGTTTATATTTATTTTACAGGTAACTTGGTATTTATTTTAACTAGGTACAATAGCTATTAAATAGTTAATAACTATTTAATAGCTACCTAGTTAAAATAATTACCAATTTACCTGTAAAATAAATCCTAACCTAAACCTAAAATATCTAAACTAAAATACAATTAAATACACTAAACTAAATTACAAAAAAAAACAAACACTAAATTACAAAAAATAAAAAAAAATTACAATATTTTTAAGCTAATTACACCTATTCTAAGCCCCCTAATAAAATAATAAACCCCCAAAATAAAAAAATGCCCTACCCTATTCTAAATTAAACAAGTTCAAAGCTCTTTTACCTTACCAGCCCTTAAAAGGGCCTTTTGCGGGGCATGCCCCAAAGAAAACTGCTCTTTTGCCTGAAAAAAAAACCACAATACCACCCCCAACATTACAACCCCCCACCCACATACCCCTAATCTAACCCAAACCCCCCTTAAATAAACCTAACACTACCCCCCTGAAGCTCTCCCTACCTTGTCTTCACCCAACCTGGCAGAACTCCTCATCCGATCCGGGCGATGTCTTTATCCAAGCAGCAAAGAAGAATTCTTCATCCCGGCGATGTCTTTATCCAAGCGGCAAAGAAGAAGTCTTCATCCCGGCGATGTCTTTATCCAAGCAGCAGCAAAGTCTTCTTCCATCCGGCAGCATCTTCCATCAAGCGGCATCTTCAATCTTCTTTCTTCGCTCCTCCGACGCGGAGCATCCATCCCGGCCGACGACTGAACGATGAATGAGGTACCTTTAAATGACGTCATCCAAGATGGCGTCCGTCAGATTCCGATTGGCTGATAGGATTCTATCAGCTAATCCGATTGGATTGAACTTGAATCTGATTGGCTGATTCAATAAGCCAATCAGATTTTTCTACCTTAATTCCAATTGGCTGATAGAATCCTATCAGCCAATCGGAATTCGACGGACGCCTTCTTGGATGACGTAATATAAAGGTACCTCATTCGTCGTTCAGTCGTCGGCCGGGATGGATGCTCCGCGTCGGAGGAGCGAAGAAAGAAGATTGAAGATGCCGCTTGATGGAAGATGCTGTCGGATGGAAGAAGACTTTGCTGCCGCTTGGATAAAGACATCGCCGGGATAAAGACTTCTTCTTTGCCGCTTGGATAAAGACATCGCCGGGATGAAGAATTCTTCTTTGCCGGTTGGATAAAGACATCGCCCGGATTGGATGAGGAGTTCGGCCCGGTTGGGTGAAGATAAGGTAGGGAGATCTTCAGGGGGGTAGTTTTAGGTTTATTTAAGGGGGGTTTGGGTTAGATTAGGGGTATGTGGGTGGTGGGTTGTAATGTTGGGGGGTGGTATTGTGGGTTTTTTTTCAGGCAAAAGAGCAGTTTTCTTTGGGGCATGCCCCGCAAAAGGCCCTTTTAAGGGCTGGTAAGGTAAAAGAGCTTTGAACTTGTTTAATTTAGAATAGGGTAGGGCATTTTTTTATTTTGGGGGTTTATTATTGTATTAGGGGGCTTAGAATAGGTGTAATTAGCTTAAAAATCTTGTAATCTTTTTTTTATTTTTTGTAATTTAGTGGGGGTTTTTTGTAATTTAGTTTAATTTATTGTATTTTTAGATAGATATTTGTAGTTTATTTAATTTACTGATAGTGTAGGTGTATTTGTAACTTAGGTTAGGATTTATTTTACAGGTACTTGGGTAATTATTTTAACTAGGTAGCTATTAAATAGTTAATAACTATTTAATAGCTATTATACCTAGTTAAAATAATTAACAATTTACCTGTAAAATAAATATAAACCCTAACATAACTACAATGTAATTATTAATTATATTGTAGCTATCTTAGGGTTTATTTTATAGGTAAGTATTTAGATTTAAATAGGAATATTTTAGTTTATAATATGAATTAGATTTATTTAATAAGAATTTTGTTAGGGGTGTTAGGGTTAGATAGAGTTAATATAGTTAATATAAATACTATAGTAACTATATTAACTATATTAACCCTAATATAATTAGGGTTAATATAGTTAATATATATAATGTAATAACTATATTAACTATAATATACTTAGGGTTAATATAGATAATATAGCTGGCAGCGGGGTAGGTAGATTAAATTAGGGGTTAATAATTTTAATATAGATGGCAGCGGTGTAAGGGGCTTACATTAGGGGTTAATACTATTAATATAGGTGGCGGCGGTGTACGGAGGGCAGGTTATAGGGCAAAAGAGCTGTTTACTTTGGGGCAAAGCCCCGCAAAAGGCCCTTTTAAGGGCTGGTAATAGAGCTTATTACTTTAGGGATATTAGATTAGGGGTTAATAATATTAATATAGCTGGCGGCGATATAGGGGGATTAGATTAGGGGTTAATAATTTTTATATAGGTGGCGGCGGTGTAAGGAGTCAGATTAGGGGATGGATAAGGTAGATGGCGGCGGTGTAAGAGGTTCACATTAGGGGATAGATAAGGTAGATGGCGGCGGTGTAAGGGGTTCACATTAGGGGATAGATCAGTTAGATAGTGGCAGTTTTAGGGGCTCACAGTAGGGGGTTAGTTTATGTAGATGGCGGCAGGGTCCGGGAGCGGCGGTTTAGGGGTTAATAACTTTATTAGGGATTGCGGCTGGGGATCGCGGTTGACAGCTAGATAGACATTGCGCATGCGTTAGGTGTTAGGTTTATTTAGCAGCTAGTTTAGGGAGTTACGGGGCTCCAATAGTCAGCGTAAGGCTTCTTACGGCTGCTTTTTGTGGCGAGGTGAAAATGGAGTAAGATTTCTCCATTTTCGAAATGTAGGTCCTTACGCTGTATATTGGATACCAAACTGCGCTGGTTTGGTATACCTGCCTATGGCACAAAAAACTACGGGCGACGCCAGAAATATACGAGCGTAACTTCTAAGTTACGCCGTATATAGGATACCAAACCAGCGCAAATATTGGCGTCGCCAGCTTTTGCGGGTGACGATTTTTATCGGATCGGGCCCCTTCTTGACAATGACAGAGATCAAACGTTTTCTGTAAGTCTTCACAAGGTTGTCACACACTGTTGCTGGTATGTTGGCCCATTCCTGCATGCAGATCTCCTCTAGAGCAATGATGTTTTGGGGCTGTCGCTGGGCAACACAGACTTTCAACTTCCTCCAAAGGTTTTCTATGGGGTTGAGATCTGGAGACTGGCTAGGCCACTCCAGGACCTTGAAATGCTTCTTACGAAGCCACTCCTTCATTGCCCGGGCAGTGTGTTTGGGATCATTGTCATGCTGAAAGACCCAGCCACGTTTCATCTTCAATGCCCTTGCTGATGGAAGGAGGTTTGCACTCAAAATCTCACGATACATGGCACCATTCATTCTTTCATGTACACGGATCAGTCGTCCTGTTCCCTTTGCAGAGAAACAGCCCCAAAGCATGATGTTGCCACCCCCATGCTTCATAGTAGGTATGGTGTTCTTTGGTTGCAACTTGGCATTCTCTCTCCTCCAAACACGACGAGTTATGTTTCTACCAAAGAGTTCTACTTTGGTTTCATCTGACAATATGACATTCTCCCAATCCGCTTCTGGATCATCCAAATGCTCTCTATCATACTTCAGATGGGCCCGGACATGTACTGGCTTAAGCAGGGGGACAAGTCTGGCACTGCAGGATCTGAGTCCCTGGCGGTGTAGTGTGTTACTGATGGTAGCCTTTGTTATGTTGGTCCCAGCTCTCTGCAGGTCATTCACTAGGTCCCCCTGTGTGGTTCTGGGATGTTTGCTCACCGTTCTTGTGATCATTTTGACCCCACAGGGTGAGATCTTGCGTGGAGTCCCAGATCGAGGGAGATTATCAGTGGTCTTGTATGTCTTCCATTTTCTAATTATTGCTCCCACAGTTGATTTCTTCACACCAAGCTGCTTGCCTATTGCATATTTAGTCTTTCCAGCCTGGTGCAGGTCTACAATTTTGTTTCTGGTGTCCTTCAACAGCTCTTTGTTCTTCACCATAGTGGAGCTTGGAGTGTGACTGTTTGAGGTTGTAGACAGGGGTCTTTTATACTGATAACAAGTTAAAATAGGTGCCATTAATACAGGTAATGAGTGGAGGACAGAGGGGCCTCTTAAATAAGAAGATACAGGTCTGTGAGAGACAGAAATCTTGCTTGTTTGTAGGTGACCAAATACTTATTTTCCACCATAATATGCAAATAAATTATTTCCAAATCAGACAATGTTATTGTCTGGATTTGTTTCCACATTTTGTCTCTCATTGTTAAAGTATACCTATGATGAAAATTGCAGGCCTCTCTCATCTTCTTAAGTGCGAGAACTATCACAATTGGTTGCTGACTAAATACTTGTTTGCCCCACTGTATGTATTTACTAAAGCAATCAAGCAGGGATCCTTTATACAAAATAGATAACAAGTTCAAAAGCTAGTCAAGGCTGTTGTAATTATGGCGCTTAGTATACATGTGTCAATCTGACATTCATGTTATCAACATAATAACCTTAGTGCTCACCCTCTCTTTGTGATACATCAGGTGGGTCCCGTGATCTCTTCACGGTGGAGCCTTACCCGCTTTCTTGCTTGCTCCTGGGAATTCCCCTCCCTGCTACACGGACGACTCACCACAGTCTGCAAATTGTTGCTTCAGATGATGTATAATCACATGATTTGTGGGAAACCAATCACAGGTCAGTCGGCTACCCATACGAGTGTAAGGACAGATGCTGGCAATCCATTATAGAAAAAAAATCCAAAGAAGAGAAACTGTCCTTAAAACATAATCCTTTATTGTTGAAAATTAAAACAATGCAATATCCATATTGAGGAACATAGAAAGTAGGTGTTGTGTATCAGGATGGATTACTCGTTTTGGCATAAACTGTAATCCTAGCCTAACACACCTGATACACAGTTACAATTTATACATACTCCAGAATTCTCATTGGCTAAAAACAAATGAATAGTGTACACACCTACTTATATCTCCCTAACAGAGTTAACTCCTTGCATTCACAGTAAAATGTAGAATCAATAATAAATGTAATGAAGTGCAATACATAACCCCCCTACCAAAAAATATTTAGTCAGATAAAGGTAAGTACAAATATATCACTAAGAAATACTACAATGTATCAATATTATATATATTAATTATATCTCAAGTTTATAAACTGAAAGTGAATAAATATATACCCAATCATCATCCTAAGTATGGATTAAATTCAGATGACCTCTATGATATCCATATTCCATAATAAAGGTACCTATACATTAGTTAATACTTCATACTTTTACGTACCAAACCTTATCATAGATGTTTATAATTGCCAGTAATTTATGAGATCATATTTGGAATTCAAACCTTGCAGGGCTTGAGATCTTAATCTGAAGATCCTGTACATCTCCTGTCTCCCTAAAAGTTTAGCCCTATCACCCCCCCCCCCACTTTTGGGCTTGTTAATTCTTTCAATTGCACACCATGACAAAGTATCAATCTTCTTTATATGCCAATGTGGCAAATTGCTGAACTAGAGGGGTTTTAGCTTTCCCTAGGGTAATAGTGGAAGGTGCTCATATATACGTGTATTCACATCCCTGGTGGTAAGACCCACGTATTGCAGGGAACATGAATTACAGGTATTGTTACACCACAAAATTGGAAGTGCAATTCAGGTAACTCTTGATGGGAAATATTTCATGGGTGTAACAGTAGATTTAAAAGAATCTGTAATATTTACAAACTCACAAGGTCTACAGCGTGAGTGGCCACACTTGAACATTCCTTTATGTGTTAACCAAGAAGAATTTTTTTTCCTTAGAAGGGGCGATATAATTTGCTATAGTTTTTGCTCTACAATAGGAACATCTGATTCCCTTGTCAACTGTAGACACCAAACCATCATCCGCAGCCAAAACAGCAAAATGTTTTTTAACAATGGCACATACTTGATCATATTGAGTGCTATAGTCGGTTAAAAAGGTAACCTGTTGGGGTCTGCCCCTAGTTTTTTACTTTTTGTCCCTGAGATGCTCTAGCCTATCAATATGTTGTACCTCTCTTTTTGCTCTTAATATCACAGACTCAGAGTAACCCTTTTCTAATAGGCACTGGGTTAGGTCTTGAGCTTCCCTTTCAAAGACATGTGGTTCTGAATAATTTCTTTTGATTCTAATAAATTGTCCTTTAGCCACTGCATAGAGGTAACAGCGAAGTGACTAAAGCACAATAGTGGGACAGCGATGGGGGCTAAATTTGCCCCCGCCTACGTCAATTAATTTATTTATAGAAACACTACAATGATGACCTATTTGTATGGGAAAGTGAACTACAGTCTGCAAAGTGCTTTGTTGATTGGATAAATGACAATTAATTGGGTTTGCATTTTTCCTTTGAATTTAACAAACAATCCATTCACTTTCTGGATTTGAATTTACATGCACCTAGATTACAAGTTTGGCGTTAGCCTTAAAAAGCAGCGTTGAGAGGTCCCAACGCTGCTTTTTAACGCCCGCTGGTATTACGAGTCTGGCAGGTACAGGCTCACCACTCACTTTTTTCCGCGACTCGAGGCTACTGCAAATCCCCTTACGTCAATTGCGTATCCTATCTTTTTAATGGGATTTGCCTAACGCTGGTATTACGAGTCTTGGAAAAAGTGAGCAGTAGACCCTCTCCTGTCAAGACTCCTACTGCATTTAAAAGTCAGTAGTTAAGAGTTTTATGGGCTAACGCCGGAACATAAAACTCTTAACTAAAGTGCTACAAAGTACACTAACACCAATTAACTACCTATTAACCCCTAAACCGAGCCCCCCCCCACATCAGAAACACTTTATTAAATATATTAACCCCTAATCTGCTGATCGGACATCGCCGCCACTTTAAAAAATATATTAACCCCTAAACCGCCGCACTCCCGCCTCGCAAACACTAGTTAAATTTTATTAACCCCTAATCTGCCGTCCCTAACATCGCCGACACCTACTTACATTTATTAAACCCTAATCTGCCACCCCAACTATGCCGCTACTATATTAAAGGTATTAACCCCTAAATCTAACCCTAACCCTAACACCCCCTAACTTAAATATAATTTAAATTAAACGAAATAAATTTAACATAATTAAATAAATTAATCCTATTTAAAACTATAGGATAATAGGATTTTTCCTACCTTAATTCTGATTGGCTGATAGAATTCTATCAGCCAATCGGAATTCAAGGGACGCCATCTTGGATGATGTCATTTAAAGGAACCTTCATTCAGTGTTAGGACGTCGTTTGAAGAGGATGGCTCTGCGTCGGCTGGATTGAAGATGAACCCGCTCCGGATGGATGAAGATAGAACATGTTGCTTGGATGAAGACTTCTGGGAATGCCATCTTGGATGACGTCATTTAAAGGAACCTTCATTCAGTGTTAGGACGTTGTTTGAAGAGGATGGCTCTGCGTCGGCTGGATTGAAGATGAACCCGCTCCGGATGGATGAAGATAGAACATGTTGCTTGGATGAAGACTTCTGGGAATGCCATCTTGGATGACGTCATTTAAAGGAACCTTCATTCAGTGTTAGGACGTCGTTTGAAGAGGATGGCTCTACGTCGGCTGGATTGAAGATGGACCTGCTCCGGATGGATGAAGATAGAACATGTTGCTTGGATGAAGACTTCTGCCGCTTGGAGGACCTCTTCTGCCCGGATTGGATGAAGCCTTCTGCCCCTCTGGAGGTCCACTTGTGCCCGGCTGGGTGAAGACGGCTCAAGGTAGGGAGATCTTCAGGGGGGTAGTGTTAGTTTTTTTTTAAGGGGGGATTGGGTGGGTTTTAGAGTAGGGTTGTGTGTGTGGGTGGTGGGTTTTAATGTTGGGGGGTATTGCATTTTTTTTACTGGTGAAAGCTGATTACTTTGGGGCAATGCCCCACAAAAGGGCCTTTTAAGGGCTATTTGTAATTTAGTATAGGGTAGGGAATTTTATTATTTTGGGGGGCTTTTTATTTTATTAGGGGGATTAGATTAGGTGTAATTAGTTTAAAATTCTTGTAATTCTTTTTTTTTCTGTAATTTAGTGGGGGGGGGGTTTCTTCATAATTTAGTTTAATTTAATTTAATTGTAATTAATTGTAGGTAGTTTAGGTAATTAGTTTAATTATAGTGTAGTGTTAGGTGTAATTGTAACTTATGTTAGGGTTTATTTTACAGGTAATTTTGTACTTATTTTAGCTAGGTAGTTATTAAATAGTTAATAACTATTTAATAACTATTGTACCTAGTTAAAATAAATACAAAGTTGCCTGTAAAATAAATATAAATCCTAAGCTAGCTACAATGTAACTATTAGTTATATTGTAGCTAGCTTAGGGTTTATTTCATCGGTAAGTATTTAGGTTTAAATAGGATTAATTTATTTAATTATGTTAAATTTATTTAGTTTAATTTAAATTTAAGTTAGGGGGGTTAGACTTAGGGTTAGACTTAGGTATAGGGGTTAATAAATTTAATATAGTAGTGACGACGTTGGGGTCGGAAGATTAGGGGTTAATAAATTTAATATAGTTGCTGCGAAGTTGGGGGGGGCATATTAGGTGTTAATAACTATAATGTAGGTGGCGGCGATGTTGGGGGCAGTAGATTAGGGGTTAATAAGTGTAATGTAGGTGGCGGCGGTGTCCGGAGCGGCAGATTAGGGGTTAATAATATAATGTAGGTGTCAGCGATAGCGGGGACAGCAGATTAGGGGTTAATAAGTGTAAGATTAGGGGTGTTTACACTCGGGGTTCATGTTAGGGTGTTAGGTGCAGACATAAAATTCCTTTCCCCATAGGAATCAATGGGGCTGCGTTAGGAGCTGGACGCTGCTTATTTGCAGGTGTTAGGTTTTTTTTTCAGCCAGCTCAGCCCCATTGTTTCCTATGGGGAAATCGTGCACAAGCGCGTTTAGCCAGCTCACCGCTGACTTAAGCAACGCTGGTATTGAGGTGAGATGTGGAGCTAAATTCTGTTCTACGCTCACCTTTTTGCGGCTAACGCCAGGTTTAAAAAAACCTATAATACCAGCGTTGTCTTAAGGGAGTGGTGGGAAAAAAAGGTTTGTTAGCCCCGCAAGCCTTACCGACAAAACCTTGTAATCTAGCCGATGGATTACTAAATGGTAATATTGCTAAAGAGGTATATTGCAAACCCATTTCAGGTAATACATTGTTGAGAGCCAATAGCTGCTACCCCTTAGGTATGTTCCCTATGGAGTGGCTAAAGTACAATTCATTAGAATCAAAAGGTATTGTTCAGAACCACATGTCTTTCAAAGGGAAGCTCAAGACCTAACCCAGTGCCTATTAGAAAGGAGTTACTATGAGTCTGTGATATTAAGAGCAAAAAGAGAGGTACAACATATTGATAGGCTAGAGCTTCTCAGGGACAAAAAGTCAAAAACTAGGGGAAGACCCCAACAGGTTACCTTTGTAACAGACTATAGTGCTCAATATGATCAAGTATGTGCTATTGTTAAAAAACATTTCTCTTGTAAGGTGTATCCAGTCCACGGATCATCCATTACTTGTGGGATATTCTCATTCCCAACAGGAAGTTGCAAGAGGACACCCACAGCAGAGCTGTAATATAGCTCCTCCCCTAACTGTCATAGCCAGTCATTCTCTTGCAACTCTCAACAAGCTAGGACGTTGTAGGAGAGAGTGGTTAAATATAGCTAGTTTATTTTCTTCAATCAAAAGTTTGTTATTTTTAAATAGTACCGGAGTTGTGCTATTTTATCTCAGGCAGTAAATAGAAGAAGAATCTGCCTGAGGTTTCTATGATCTTAGCAGGTTGTAACTAAGATCCATTGCTGTTCTCACATATGTCTGAGGGGATTACACAGATGAGGTAAAACTTCAGCGAGAGAATGGCGTGCAGTTTATTCTGCTATCAGTTATGTGCAGTTATAATTTTTTCTAGAGATGGAAAACACTAGAAAATGCTGCTGATACCGGATTAATGTAAGTTAAGCCTGAATACAGTGATTTAATAACGACTGGTATCATGCTTACTCCCAGGGGTAATACCCTTATGATATTGCAATATAAAACGTTTGCTGGCATGTTTAATCATTTGTATATATGCTTTGGTGATAAAACTTTATTGGGGCCTAGTTTTTTCCACATGGCTGGCTTAAATTTAAACTAGAAACAGTTTCCTGAGGCTTTCCACGGTTGTAGTATAAAAGTTACAGTTGGTGCAGTTAAAATTCCCTCAAAGGCCCTCTGAATGCTATAGGACATCTCTAAAGGGCCCAAAGGCTTTCCTAAGTCATTTATTGGGGAAGGTAGGGCCACAGCTTGCTGTGGCAGTTGGTTGTGACTGTTAAAAAACGTCTATTTTGTTTTTTTTTTATCCGTTTTTTGAACTAAGGGGTTAATCATCCATTTGCAAGTGGGTGCAATGCTCTGTTAGCCTATTATACACACTGTAAAATTTTCGTTTGATTTACTGCATTTTTTCACTGTTTTTCAAATTCTGACAAAATTTGTTTCTCTTAAAGGCACAGTACCGTTTTTTATATTTGCTTGTTAACTTGATTTAAAGTGTTTTCCAAGCTTGCTAGTCTCATTGCTAGTCTGTATAAACATGTCTGACATAGAAGAAACTCCTTGTTTATTATATTTAAAAGCCATAGTGGAACCCCCTCTTAGAATGTATACCAAATGTACTGATTTCATTTTATGCAATAAAGATCATTTTCTGTCTTTAAAAATTTTTATCACCAGAGGAATCTGACGAGGGGGAAGTTATGCCGACTAACTTTCCCCACGTGTCAGACCCTTTGACTCCCGCTTAAGGGACTCACGCTCAAATGGCGCCAAGTACATCTAGGGCGCCCATAGCGTTTACTTTACAAGACATGGCGGCAGTCATGGATAATACACTGTCCACGGTATTAGCCAGACTACCTGAACTTAAAGGTAAGCGAGATAGCTCTGGGGTGAGACAAAATGCAGAGCATACTGACGCTTTAAGAACCATGTCTGATACTGCCTCACAATATGCAGAAGCTGAGGATAGAGAGCTTCAGTCAGTGGGTGAAAGATACCTGATTCTAATATTTCTACATTTAAATTTAAGCTTGAACACCTCCGCGTGTTGCTTAGGGAGGTTTTAGCTGCTCTGAATGACTGTGATACCATTGCAGTGCCAGAGAAATTGTGTAGACTGGATAAATACTTTGCAGTGCCGGTGTGTACTGATGTTTTTCCAAATACCTAAAAGGTTTACAGAAATTATTAATAAGGAATGGGATAGACCAGGTGTGCCGTTCTCTTCCCCTCCTATTTATGGCAGACAGTCCCTAAGGTGGAGGGAGCAGTTTCTACTCTAGTAAAGCGTACTACTATCCCTGTCGAGGATAAAAAATTAGAGGTTACCTTAAGAAAATATTTATTCAACAAGGTTTTATCCTACAGCCCCTTGCATGCATTGCCCCTGTCACTGCTGCTGCGGCGTACTGGTTTGAGTCTCTGGAAGAGGCTTTACAGGTAGCGACTCCATTGGATGACATACTTGGCAAACTTAGAGCACTTAAGCTAGCCAATTCTTTTATTCTGATGCCATTGTTCATTTGACTAAACTAACGGCTAAGAATTCTGGTTTTGCTATACAGGCGCGCAGAGCGCTATGGCTTAGATCATGATCAGCTGACGTGACTTCAAAATCTAAGCTACTTAACATTCCCTTCAAGGGGCAGACCCTATTCGGGCCTGGTTTGAAGGAGATTATTGCTGATATCACTGGAGGAAAAGGTCATGCCCTTCCTCAGGACAGGTCCAAATCTAGGGCCAAACAGTCTAATTTTTGTGCCTTTCGAAACTTCAAGGCAGGTGCGGCATCAACTTCCTCTAATGCTAAACAAGAGGGAACTTTTTCTCAATCCAAGACGGTCTGGAGACCAATCCAGACCTGGAAAAAAGTAAGCATTCCAAAAAGCCTGCTGCTGCCTCTAAGACAGCATGAAGGAACGGCCCCCTATCCGGTAACTGATCTAGTAGGGGGCAGACTTTCACTCTTCGCACAGCCATGGGCAAGAGATGTTCAGGATCCCTGGGCATTGGAAATTATATCCCAGGGATATCTCCTGGACTTCAAAGCTTCCCCCCCAAAAGGGAGATTTCACCTTTCACAATTATCTGCAAACCAGATAAAGAGAGAGGCATTCTTACACTGTGTACGAGACCTCCTAGTTATGGGAGTGATCCATCCAGTTCAAAAGGAGGAACAGGGACAGGGTTTTTACTCAAATCTGTCTGTGGTTCCCAAAAAAGAGGGAACCTTCAGAACAATTTTGGATCTAAAGATCTTAAACAAATTCCTCAAAATTCCATCATTCAAGATGGAAACTATTCGTACCATCCTACCAATGATCCAGGAGGGTCAATATATGACTACAGTGGATCTAAAGGATGCTTATCTTCACATTCCGATACACAAAGATCATCATCGGTTTCTCAGGTTTGCCTTTCTAGACAGGCATTACCAGTTTGTAGCTCTTCCCTTTGGATTAGCTACAGCCCCAAGAATCTTTACAAAGGTTCTAGGGTCGCTTCTGGCGGTCCTAAGGCCGTGGGGCATAGCAGTAGCCCCTTATTTAGATGACATCCTGATACAGGCGTCAAACTTCCAAATTGCCAAGTCTCATACGGACGTAGTACTGGCATTTCTGAGGTCGCATGGGTGGAAAGTGAACGAGGAAAAGAGTTCTCTATCCCCACTCACAAGAGTTTCCTTTCTAGGGACTCTGATAGATTCTGTAGAAATGAAAATTTACCTGACGGAGTCCAGGTTATCAAAGCTTCTAAATTCCTGCCGGGTTCTTCATTCCATTCCGCGCCCTTCGGTGGCTCAGTGTGTGGAAGTAATCGGCTTAATGGTAGCGGCAATGGACATAGTGCCGTTTGCACGCTTACATCTCAGACCGCTGCAACTATGCATGCTCAGTCAGTGGAACGGGGATTACACAGATTTGTCCCCTCAACTGAATCTGGACCAAGAGACCAGGGATTCTCTTCTCTGGTAGCTATCTCGGGTCCATCTGTCCAAAGGTATGACCTTTCGCAGGCCAGATTGGACAATTGTAACAACAGATGCCAGCCTTCTAGGTTGGGGTGCAGTCTGGAACTCCCTGAAGGCTCAGGGATCGTGGACTCAGGAGGAGTCTCTCCTTCCAATAAATATTCTGGAACTAAGAGCGATATTCAATGCTCTTCAGGCTTGGCCTCAGTTAGCAACTCTGAGGTACATCAGATTTCAGTCGGACAACATCACGACTGTAGCTTACATCAACCATCAAGGGGGAACAAGAAGTTCCCTAGCGATGTTAGAAGTTTAAAAAATAATTTGCTGGGCAGAGATTCACTCTTGCCACCTATCAGCTATCCATATCCCAGGTGTAGAGAACTGGGAGGCAGATTTTCTAAGTCGTCAGACTTTTCATCCGGGAGAGTGGGAACTCCATCCGGAGGTTTTTGCACAACTGATTCATCGTTGGGGCAAACCAGAACTGGATCTCATGGCAATCTCGCCAGAACGCCAAGCTTCCGTGTTACGGATCCAGGTCCAGGGATCCCAAGGCGACACTGATAGATGCTCTAGCAGCGCCCTGGTCTTTCAACGTGGCTTATGTGTTTCCACCGTTTCCTCTGCTCCCTCGACTGATTGCCAAGATCAAGCAGGAGAGAGCATCAGTGATTCTGATAGCACCTGTGTGGCCACGCAGGACCTGGTATGCAGATCTAGTGGACATGTCATCCTTTCCACCATGGTCTCTGCCTCTGAGACAGGACCTTCTACTTCAGGGTCCTTTCAACCATCCAAATCTAATTTCTCTGAGGCTGACTGCCTGGAGATTGAACGCTTGATTTTATCAAAGCGTGGCTTCTCCGAGTCAGTTATTGATACCTTAATACAGGCACGAAAGCCTGTCACCAGGAAAATTTAACATAGGATATGGCGTAAATATCTTTATTGGTATGAATCCAAGGGTTACTGATGGAGTAAGGTCAGGATTCCCAGGATATTATCTTTTCTCCAAGAAGGTTTGGAAAAAGGATTGTCAGCTAGTTCCTTAAAGGGACAGATTTCTGCTCTGTCTATTCTTTTGCACAAGCGTCTGTCAGATGTTCCAGACGTTCAGGCATTTTGTCAGGCTTTAGTTAGAATCAAGCCTGTGTTTAAACCTGTTGCTCCACCATGGAGCTTAAATTTGGTTCTTAAGGTTCTTCAAGGAGTTACGTTTGAACCTCTTCATTCCATAGATATTAAACTTTTATCTTGGAAAGTTCTGTTTTTGGTAGCTATTTCCTCGGCTCGTAGAGTCTCTGAGCTATCTGTCTTATAATGTGATTCTCCTTATCTGATTTTTCATACGGATAAGGTAATCCTGCGTACCAAACCTGGGTTCTTACCTAAGGTGGTATTTAACAAGAATATCAATCAAGAGATTGTTGTTCCATCCTTGTGTCCTAATCCTTCTTTGAAGAAGGAACGTCTATTACACAATCTGGACGTGGTCCGTGCTTTAAAGTTTTACTTACAAGCTACTAAAGATTTTCGTCAAACATCTGCTTTGTTTGTTGTCTACTCTGGACAGAGGAGAAGTCAAAAGGCTTCGGCAACCTCTTTCTTTTTGGCTAAGAAGCATAATCCGCTTAGCCTATGAGACTGCTGGACAGCAGCCTCCTGAAAGGATTACAGCTCATTCCACTAGAGCTGTGGCTTTCCACTTGGGCCTTTAAAAATGAGGCTTCTGTTGAACAGATTTGCAAGACGGCGACTTGGTCTTCGCTTCATACTTTTTCAAAATTTTACAAATTTGATACTTTTGCTTCTTCGGAGGCTATATTTGGGAGAAAGGTTTTACAGGCAGTGGTTCCTTCCATTTAAGTACCTGCCTTGTCCCTCCCTTCATCCGTGTACTTTAGCTTTGGTATTGGTATCCCACAAGTAATGGATGATCCGTGGACTGGATACACCTTACAAGAGAAAACACAATTTATGCTTACCTGATAAATTTATTTCTCTTGTGGTGTATCCAGTCCACGGCCCGCCCTGTCATTTTAAGGCAGGTAATTTTTAAATTTAAACTACAGTAACCACTGCACCCTATGGTTCCTCCTTTCTCGGCTTGTTTTCGGTCGAATGACTGGCTATGACAGTTAGGGGAGGAGCTATATTACAGCTCTGCTGTGGGTGTCCTCTTGCAACTTCCTGTTGGGAATGAGAATATCCCACAAGTAATGGATGATCCGTGGACTGGATACACCACAAGAGAAATAAATTTATCAGGTAAGCATAAATTGTGTTTTTGCTTTTTTGGCTACGGATGATGGTTTGGTGTCTACAGTTGACAAGGGAATCAGATGTTTCTATCATAGAGCAAAAACTATTGCAAATTATGTTGCCCCTTCTCATCTGCCTAATTCACAGGAAATACATCCTTTTTGGTTAACACATAAAGGAATGTTCAAGTGTGGCCACTCACGCTGTAGACCTTGTGAGTTTATAAATATTATAGCTCTTTTAAATCTACTGTCACCCATTAAATATTTCCTATCAAGAGCTGCCTGAATTGCACTTCCAATTTTGTGGTGTATCTCCTTACCTGTAATTCATGTTCCCTGCAGTACATGGATCTTACCACCAGGGACATGAATACACGTATACATGAACACCTGTCCACTATTACCCTAGGGAAAGCTTAAACCCCTCTTGTTCAGCACTTTGCATGTGGGCATAATAAGAAGATTGATACTGTGTCATGGTGTGCAATTGAAATAATTAGCATGCCCAAAAGGGGGGGTGAAAGGGCCAAACGTTTAGGGAGGCAGGAGATGTACTGGATCTTCAGATTAAGAATTCGAGCACTGCAAGTCTTGAATTCTGAATATGACCTCATAAATTACTGGCAATGATACACATCTATGATATGGTTTGGTACATAAAAGTATTATGTATTAACTAATGTATAGGTACCTTTATTATGGAATATGGATATCATAGAGGTCATCTGATTTCAAACCTTAGGATGATGGTTGGGTATATATGTATTCACTTTCAGTTTATAAACTTGAGATACATTTAATATATATAATATTGATACATTGTTGTATCTCTTAGTGATATATTTGTATTTACCTACGTCTGAATAATTATTTTTTGGTAGGGGGGGGTTATGTTTTGCACTTCCTTACATTTACACTGATATTGATTCCGCATTTTACTGTGAATGCAAGAAATTAACTTTGTTAGGGACATATAAGTAGGTGTGTACTATTCATTTGTTTTTAGCCAGTGAGAATTCTGGAGTATGTATAAATTGTAACTGTGTATCAGGTGTGTTAGGCTATGATTACGGCTTACGCCGAAACGCGTAAGCCATCCTGATGAACTCTTCTTTGGATTGTTTTCTATATGTATTTACAGACATATATACACATATGAATGTATTTATAGTTTTTATATATGTGTATATGTATTTACAGGGATATATATATACACATATAAATACATCCATTCATATGTATACATGTATATATATATATATATATACATAAATGCATTGGAGATCTTTGCAGTAGATGAAAACATGAAAAAGCATATTTATGCAATATTCATTTTTCATAGTGTTTAACTTTGTAGTTACTGTAAATGTTTCACGTTCTGATGTTCTTCACATAAGGGAATATGTTCTAAGTATTTTAAATAGACATATATATATATATATATATTATATATATATATATATATATATATATATATATATATCACACAGAAAAAGTCCAGCACTCACTCACAAGCTCTCAACTAAGATAAAAAGCAGCAATGGAAGAGTTAGTCACCGCATATGGCAAAATGGGAAAAGCCCAGGTACCTCGTCAAGGTCTCTTCCCAAAAACCTGGGTCCCTAAACAGCCACACAATGCAGGCTCACAATCAAAACAACTGTGAAAAAAAGCAACTGTGAAAAAATGGAGGGTGCACAGGCTTATGTAATCTCCCCAAACATATACAAAACATGGGTGGGGTCAGCACTCTCAGGCCGGACCGGGTACACATCCTATGACCCTGCAACATGCACAGCCCTGGGTGCAAACCAGCACCCTCAGGAAGCTGCACTGTCACCAGAGTCACAGGCAGGTCTGGGGTTAACTGTCTGTGTCTCTGGTGACAGTGCAGCTTCCTGAGAGTGCTGGTTTGCACCCGCTGTGCATGTTGCAGAGTCATTGGATGTGTATCTGGTCCGGCCTGAGAGTGCTGACCCCACCCGTGTATAATATTAGAAGCACATCTAGGCTCCCCCAGGGTTATAACAAGACCCCTGTACATCAATACTATAAGTTAGCTGTTAGCACCTTCCTAGAACACAGCGGTATACCCAGGGCCACCACTAGAAATTTTGGGGCCCCTGACTTAACCATTGATCAGGCCCCCCCCTCCAATTTTTGACCAAGTGACTAAAACGTATATGCACTTTATTCTTAAGTGTCTATTTAAACTTGGAAATGTTGTAAAGGTAGTAACATACACTGAAACACACACACACACTTACACATAAGGATTCACATATAGACACTCTAGCAGACACGCAAAGTTAAAAAAATTATTATGGAATATGGATATCATAGAGGTCATCTGATTTCAAACCTTAGGATGATGGTTGGGTATATATGTATTCACTTTCAGTTTATAAACTTGAGATACATTTAATATATATAATATTGATACATTGTTGTATCTCTTAGTGATATATTTGTATTTACCTACGTCTGAATAATTATTTTTTGGTAGGGGGGGGGGGTTATGTTTTGCACTTCCTTACATTTACACTGATATTGATTCCGCATTTTACTGTGAATGCAAGAAATTAACTTTGTTAGGGACATATAAGTAGGTGTGTACTATTCATTTGTTTTTAGCCAGTGAGAATTCTGGAGTATGTATAAATTGTAACTGTGTATCAGGTGTGTTAGGCTATGATTACGGCTTACGCCGAAACGCGTAAGCCATCCTGATGAACTCTTCTTTGGATTGTTTTCTATATGTATTTACAGACATATATACACATATGAATGTATTTATAGTTTTTATATATGTGTATATGTATTAACAGGGATATATACACATATAAATACATCCATTCATATGTATATATATATATATATATATATATATATATATATATATATATATATACATAAATGCATTGGAGATCTTTGCAGTAGATGAAAACATGAAAAAGCATATTTATGCAATATTCATTTTTCATAGTGTTTAACTTTGTAGTTACTTTAAATGTTTCATGTTCTGATGTTCTTCACATAAGGGAATATGTTCTAAGTATTTTAAATAGACATATATATATATATATATATATATATATATATATCACACAGAAAAAGTCCAGCACTCACTAACAAGCTCTCAACTAAGATAAAAAGCACTCTCAGGAAGCTGCACTGTCAGACACAGACACCCAAACAGACACTCAGCACTTGTTTACATTGACCTGACAAGTAATGAGGTAAACTACAGTTTTGTAAAAAAAGGAGATTAAGAAAACAAAATATGGAGTTCTGATTATCTTTTTGTAAAGGAAGATGCCAACTAAATGATGACAACAGCATGCAGTGGCTGAAAGGAAGGGCCCTGAACTGCCTAAACAATAATTTAAAGGTTAAATGGTAGATTGGTGACTTCCGGAAAGGTCTCATTAGTCTCAAAGTCTGTAGAAAGATGTGAATAATCAGTAGTAAGGTCAAAATGTCCTAAAAAGGAACAGACAATGGACACACACACACAAACTCAAACGTGCACATACATCCAAGGAAACACCAACAGAGACAGCCTCAGAAAACACACAAAGACATACACACACACAAAGACACCCACAGAAAACACACAAATACATACACACACAGAGGGACAACCACATAAAACACAGAAAGACATACATACACACACCCTCACTGAGACATCCACAGAAAACACACAAAAACATACACACACCCTCACAGACACCCACAGAAAATACACACCCTCACAGAGACATCCACAGAAAACACAGACATACATACACACACACTCACCCTCACAGAGACATCCACAGAAAACACAGACATACACACCCACCCTCACAGAGGCATCCAGAGAAAATACACAAAGACAAACACACGCCCACCCTCACAGAGACACCCATAGAAAAAGCTCAAAGACATATGCAGACACCCTCTCAGACATCCACAGAAAATGCACAAAGACATACACACCCACCCGCACAGAGATACCAACAGAGATCACTTTTTAAAGAATCATATTTGTAAATGTGCAAACAAAAATAATTTTGTGAATTCAAAATTGTACATTAATGATCTGAGTAGATGGCTAGATAAAGAAAAAAGTACTTTTAAAAGGTTGACATATGTTTGTTTGATATTTTTCCCATTTTCCCCAACCAAGAGCACCACTTCAAATATAGTGTACAAATGTTCCCATCTGTCAGCTGTACTTGTGGATTTTGAAAATGCTGTACTCTATATTGTCTTGGTGGAACCATAAGCTGTGGTACTTATACCATTAGATCTGGTTAAATGCAGGATTTGAGCTTGTTGGTATGCATTTCAAAATTAAGTCAGCTGTAGTGTAAACTGAACAGTTTTAAGTTAACCTGTCTCATTTCCAACACTGAGCAATCTTAGTCTGAGAGTATAACATGTTATGCAGATGTAAAAATCTTGGATAAAATGCCTTCTTGTATCTGGACAGTCCTTGCATAAAGGGGCAGTAAACTGGAATGTAATATATATCATTTGCGTATTGAGGAGGAAATATTTCTGCATGGTTTTAAATATAGAATTTTTACAGCATTGTCAAATAATCATAAATACACTGCTGCTAAAAAAATGTGTTTTTATGGACCCCTGGCCCCACCATACAACTACTACCACACTGAATTTACAATCTTAAATTGCACAAAGAAATAAAAAACATTTGCTAAGTAATTCCTACCTCCTCTGCAAATGAAAGTGATCAGCCGTCTGACTCAGTCACAAACTGTACAAACAAAGTGCCAAGTCTGTCTCACGCTGTGCATAGTGGTTTAGTGCACACTCAGAAATCCTCTCAAATGCTAATACTTTACTCATTGTAATAACATTTCCCATGCTCAATTAGCACTTTGCTGTAGTACCCACTGGTGGCTGCCAAAGTTTTAAAAAAAAAAATTTTTTTTTTTTTTTTAGTTCTTGCCTCATGGGCCCCCCCCTAGCCCATTGGGCCCCTGACAGGAGTCACCCCTGTCAACCCCTGATGGCGGCCCTGGGTATTCCCCAGTGGGTCATGTGGTAATTTCTTATACAACCATGGCATATACGTATGTAACAACAGAACAAGATAGGGCTAACCCCACTCGAGTAGGTATCAAGCATCATGATAATCAAATTATTTGTCTGGGCCACAGACCTAATGGCCATGTCCAGACCTATGCAAAATAGATACAGGGTATATCAGGGACCCTTATTAGTCTCATACATAACCCCTTGCAGGGCCTAACCCAACACTGTTGGATTGAGACCCCTGCCTCCAGTGGAAATAGCAGTATATACTAACATATGCTACCCCATGAGGACCTACTGTGAGCGGCTAACCGCCACTGATAATTCAGAAATGAACCCGTGCAAGACCTGGACCCAGAGACACCTCTAGCTCACATCGAAGTGCTGCGCTATAGAGTGCGCCAAATGGATAGGTATAACCCCATATATACATGCAATAAGTCTAACATTACAGCCCATCAAAAACACTGCATTAATTTACTTCTAAAGCTAACCAGCACCGCATGTCAGGCACAAAATCTAAAGTACCCAGTATGTTATCATACCGTTGCACAATCATGTTGACAGGACCGTATCCCTTAATCTGTTAGCCACATTTAGTGCTATATATCCTGACACCTAATGCCCTGTATTAAAAAAGCTGTATATGCAGAAGCCACGGACCAACCTGAGTCCTGGTAGAATATATAGAGTTACGCTGTATCAATACAATATTTACATAACGAGGGTATACCTTTACCCCGTGTCAATTCAAATAACAAGAAATCAAACAAACACATACCTCCAATAGGCCAATAGGCACTCAGTGCCGTATCAACGCACCCGGAGAAATAGATGCCGGTATCTAAAACCGGAAGCCACTTATACCCACACCTCTGGCACACGATTGGTCATTCTACAGGGGTGTGTCAGACCACATTACCTGCACAGCTGATACGTCTAACTTAATGCCAGAGCGTGACAGACGTGTCTGACCATGTTAGCCGCACAGCGGATAAGTCCAGCATATTGCCACTGCTTAACAAACCTCACAAATAAACACAATGTCAATTGGTCAAATAAAAATTTATCACCAAGAGCAGCAATTATGCATATTACAGGATGGTGAAACAAAAAGAATAAACCCAATAACTCGATCTCCCTAAGTTCTATGTACAAGTCCCAGCTGTGACTAGCCACTGTGCATAGTGGTGGGAAAACTAGCAATCCAGCAGTGCCTAATCACACAGTAATAGTGCTCTGGGTAACATTTCAGCAACCAACTAGGTAACACAAAACACCAGTGCACACCACTGGGGCATAAGTGCATAGTTAAAGGATGACCTATGTAGTCTTAATCAGCTTAGATGGCCCATATCTCCTGATAACACAGAAGATAGCCAGGAAGTCCTCCACCGGTAGGTAGGTTCCTATCCACACCAAATGTAGTGTGTTATTTAATGGAAAGAAAACATAATTACCTATCTACATACTTAGAAACATAGCATCACTGGGAGTATAACCAAAACTATGGTAACTAGGGAGTTCTGTAGGTTTTAAGGCAACTAAAACTTCTCTTTTCCCTGGCTGACTTACTTTGTAATTGACATTACCCACTTTCTCTATCTCATATGGGCCCTGCCAAGTAGCCAAGAATTTATTTTCAACTGTAGGGACCAGAACTAACACCCTATCTCTAGGTTGAAACACCCTGGCTCTAGCATTACGGTTATAGCTGTACCTTTCTGATTCCTGTGTTTTTCCCATATGTTCCCTTACAATGGGTATGGCAGCTTCCATACAGTCCTGCATTTGGGAAATATGTTCAATAACACTTCAATAAGGTGTTGTCTCTTGCTCCTATGTCTCTTTAACTATATCTAGTAGTCCCCTGGGATTCCGCCCATATAACAGTTCAAATGGGGAAAAACCTGTAAAAGCCTGGGGAACCTCCCTGATAGAGAACATTAAATAGGGTAAAAAAAGGTCCCAATTTCTCCCATCTGTGTCAATTACCTTTCTTAGCATACTTTTGAGAGTTTTGTTAAACCTTTACACTAAACCATCAGCCTGAGAGTGATATACTGAGGTCCTTAGTTGTTTTATGCCAAACAACTTTCACAATTCTTTTGTAACCCTGGACATAAATGGAGTTCCTTGGTCTGTCAAAATTTCCTTAGGTATCCCGACCCTACTAAACATTAGCAAGAGTTCTCTTGCTATGGACTTTGCAGAGCTGTTACGAGGGGGAACTGCCTCAGGATAGCGTGTAGCATTACCAGTATATACTGATGTCCTCTAGCAGATTTAACCAGCGGACCCACAAGGTCCATAGCAATTCTTTCAAAAGGCACATCAATTATAGGCAAGGGCACTAAAGGGTTACGAAAATATTTAAATGTTTCCTTAATTCCTGGGAAAATGTCTCTGGTGTTTTGCATATACACCTGCTGCTCTCTTATCCCCTTTATCCCCTGAACAGTCTTACCAGTTCTTGTAGAGGTCTGAGACTTGGGATTGCGGGGCTGATCCACTGAAGACTGTTGTAAAACTTCTCCTGAAGCTATAAATCTTTCGACCAACACAATCAACTGGTCTGCTGTTTAAGGATCACCTTGATTAACCCACAGCAGCAGGGAAGCAGGTAATTCACGCTGAAAATGGTCCTTTACCAGTAGTTCCACTATTGTGGTAGCCAAATTAACCTCTGGTTGCAGCCACTTCCTGGCAAGGAGTATAAGGTCAAACATCTGGGATCTTGCAGCATTATAAGATCCAGGAATGGAATCTTTGTGCACAGACTGCTGAAGTCACCCATAGGTGTGCAAGGATTTCCACTTTCAATGTCTCATAGTCAGTGGCTTGTGCTGGTTTTAAATCATAGTAGGCCTTCTGAGGTTCACCACTAAGAAATGGCGCAAGTATACTTGCCCACTCAGCGGTCGTCCTTTTTTCTCTTTCTGCTGTGCGTTCAAATGCCAGAAGATGCGCCTCAACATCATCAGCTGCTGTCATCTTTTAAAGATAATTATTAGCCCTTATTACTCTGGAACCTTGGCTGCCACCAACATAGAGTTCAGTTTTTCTGATATGGCTTGAACCTCTTGTTGCAGAGTTTGTGTAGTACTTTGTTGATCTTCCCAGGTCTTCCTGAATGTCTCAGCTTGCACAACGGCCATCTGTTGTATCAACAATTCAGTGTTCTCCTTCTGTGATTTAGCCAGCAGCATAGCACTCTTTGACTGGGCCAAGACCAACTGTTGCAGTGCTGCACTATTTTCAGCAGCTTTTCTGTTAGTCTCCTGCTGTATAGCGTTAGAATAAATCAAAGCTTTAATGACTTCCTCCATGTTGCTTGCCGATTATAATGTCCACAGACATGGTTGCCCGCATTCTCCACCAAGTGTAACAGGAACACTTTTAACCACTTCTAGGGCACAAATGCAGTACAGGACAGTCCACTATAGTTTAAAAGGCTTTATTTTTCACAGCAACAGCAAACAGGCAGTTCAGTTTCAAAACAGGGTAATCCTTCCTCTACAGCAATGTTAAGTACTTTTTGTAAACAGCAGTACTTTCAAGCATGTCCCAGCCCTTCACAGCATTTCACAAGTGCTTTGTCAAAATAATATCCTTTTACAGTTCACAGGAACAAAAGTCTTCTCTAGCTGGGTAACTCTCTCCTAAGCCTCAGGGAGGCTACTATTTAAACCCTCACTAATTAACTACACCTGTGATTAGATGCTTAATCAAAACAACCTGAACTGGACAGCTTCGTAGCTGTTGTGGTTAATGGCCCACCCTCTCTCCAATTATCCCAAACCCCAGGGACCCAGAATACAGTGGGGCCTATCTATCAAGCTCCGAATGGAGCTGGAGGCCCCGTGTTTCTGGCGAGCCTGCAGGCTCACCAGAAACAGCAGTTATGAAGCAGCGGTCTAAAGACTGCTGCTCCATAACCCTTTCCGCCTGCTCTGATGAGGCGGACAGGAATCGCCGCAATTCAACCCGATCGAGTATGATCTGGTTGATTGACACCCCCCTGCTGGCGGTCGATTGGCCGCGAGTCTGCAGGGGGCGATGGTTCATCATGTTGAATATGGAGAGCGTATTGCTCTCCGCATTCAGCAATGTCTGTTGGACCTGATCCGCACTGTCGGATCAGGTCCGACAGACATATGATAAATAGGCCTCAGTTTATCAACTGCATAATCAAATACACACTCTCTCTCCCTGGAGGTTTAACTGAAAGGAGAAATACCATGTACAATGCTTGATCTTACATATCTTTCATTTATAACCAGGCCTTGCTTTCTGTCACAATATAAATATATATATATATATATATATATATATATATATATATATATATATATATATGTGTATGTATATGTGTATATGTAAATATATATACCTTTATATAATTTTATTTATATATATATATATATATATATATATATATATATATATTATGGCATGAGAGAAGTGTACATTGTGTTTTCTATATTCCCTGTCTGGATAAAGAATGCACAAAGAACTTATTACAGAGACTTATTAGAGTCGTTAGAATATAAATATTTACTAAGAGCTTGATTCTATACTCTCCCGTTTTTTTTATATATTTAATATTGATATATTTATATTTATTTATGAATACATAGAACGTATTCTTATATGTGAAGAACATTGGAATGTGAAATATTTATATTTTATGTTGGGTTAAAACACTTGGTTAAACACAATTTGGTTTGCATGACCTGTTGGGGAATACATTAACGTGGTTGCAATATTCTAACTTCAGCTTTTTGTGTGTCGGGTTAGCGCGCAAGTGAAAACTTTTTAATTCTAACTTGTAATACGTTCTGTACTTGACACGCACAAAAAGCCAAAGTCGAGTGCAGTTAACGCACAAGCGGAAATGATAAATAGCAATCCACTCGTAATCTAGCCCAATGTTTTGAACCTCTTTCCAAGGATTAAACAGATATTTACAAGGAAGCAAGAAGACAATAATTATATTATTATCAATTATTCTTTATTTATGAAGCGCCAACAGATTCCACAGCGCTGTCCATGGGTATAGAGATAAGTACAACGGTAAAACATTACAATGTAAAACAAAATTTAACAAACGTATACAGGGAGGTTTGAGGGCCCTATTCCTGTGGGAATTTACAATCTAGGTGGGTAGGAGGATGAGAAACAGGAGGTGGGGACTGCAAAGGTGAGAATGATGTTAGTGCAGAGTTAGATGATGGCAACTATTAGGTAAGTGGAATAAATTTGTTACTGAGTTGGGTGATAGGCTTCCATGAACAAAAAGGTTTTTAGGGAGCGTTTAAAGGAGGAAAGTTTAGGGGAAAATCTGACAGCTCGAGGAAGTGCATTTTTAGAGGGTTGGTGCCACATGAGAGAAGTCCTGCAGTCTAGGATAGGAGGAGGTGATGGTAGAGGATGCATGGAGCAGGTCATTGTTGGATCTTAGGGTGTGGAGTATATTTGTTGATGAGTGAGTACAGGTAGGGGGGCAGCATTGGTGATGGCTTTGTATGTCAGGGTAAGAATTTTAAATTTAATTCTGCTTTGAATGGGGAGCCAGTGAAGCGACTCACAGAGAGGTTCAGAAGATACAGAGCATTGGGATAGGTGGATTAGCCTTACAGAGGCATTTAGGATGGATTGAAGGGGGGAGAGGTGGGTGAGAGGGAGGCCAGTTAGTAGGTTATTACTGTAGTTAAGTCGGGAAATTACAAGGGAGTGGATTAGCTGTGTAGTAGTTTCAGCGCTCAGAAACAAATTTTGGAGATATTGTGCAGGTGGTTGCGGCAGCATAAAGAGAGCAATTGGATGTGAGTCGAGTGTGACTCCAAGGCAGCAGACTTGGGGTGATGGGGAGATAGTGGTGCCGCCAACAGTGATAGAAAAATTAGAAACCTTAGTAGAATTAGATGGGGGGATTAGAAGTAGCTTGGTCTTGGACATGTTTATCTTTAGGTGGTCAGAGGCAATCCATGAAGAAATGCCAGATAAGCAGTTGCTGATGTGAGAAAGGACAGAAGGAGAGTGCATGGGTGAAGAGGTAGATCTGGGTATCATCAGCATAGAGGTGATAGTTGAAGCCATATATGTTGATAAATTTACCCAGCAAAGAAGTGTGAATAGAGAAGAGTAGAGGACCCAGAACAGAGCCTTGAGGTACTCCAACAGACAAAGGTAATGGAGAGTAGGATTCACCAGCAAAAGAGACAGAAAGGGACCTGTTAAAGGGATAAGAGTGGATCCAGGAGAGGGTAGTGTCACAGAGCCCAAAAGAGCTGAGGGTCCACAGGAGGAGGGGGTATTGTTGTAGTGGGTTGTAGCAAGGTCAGGGCATTATATTGTGGAAGTGTGGGGGAGGTGTTTTAGTATAAGGTTGGAAAGTTGGAGAGGATCCACAGGGTGCAGATTTCTATAGGTGTGGGGGTGAGGGGGAGATGAAGGTTTAGCTTGTATATTAAGATTATAGGTGAGCAGATGGTGGTCAGAGATGGGAAATAGGTGACAGGTGACATCGGAGATAGAGCAGAGATAGGAGAATACCAGATTAATAGTGACCATCGCGGTGAATAGGGAATAATGTGGACTGTGAGAGGCCAAAGGAGTTAGTGAGTGAGAGAAGTTTAGAGGCAGCAGGGGCAGATGGGTTATGAATGGGGTTGTTGAAGTCCCCCAGAATTAGAGTAGGTGTATTTTTAGAGAGAAAGTGAGGATGTCAGGCACAAAGTTGTCAAGGAATTGGGAGGCTGGTCCAGGGGCCGATAAATAACTACCACTCTGAGAGAGAGGGGGAGAACAGGCAAATGCAGTGGACTTTAAAGAAGGAAAAGGAGAGAGATGGAAACTGAGTTAGGTACTGATAGGAGCAGGAGTGGGAGAGTAAGACTCCAACACCGCCACCATGTCTCTCATCTGGCCTAGATTTGTGGCTAAAGTGGAGGCCTCCATGCGTGAGAGCAGCAATGGAAGCAGTGTCAGCAGAAGATAGCCAGGTTTCAGTAATTGCTAAAAGGTTGAAAGCGTTAGAAACAAACAGGTTGTGTACAGTTGTAAGTTTGTTACAAACAGAGCAAGCATTCCAGAGAGCACAAGAAAAGAGAGGGGATAAGGGCTGTAGGTTAATGGTGATGAAATTGTTAGGATGCTGTAACAAATTAGAATATTTTCTTTTTGCACTTTTATGTCCCTCAACTGTAACACAGACACTTGAACATTATAAGCCAGGATTTCATTTCTTTGTTTGAATGGGCAAAATGTTTCTTTATACGGATTTGGGCTGAAACTCTCTTCTATGATTAGCGTGCTCCTTTAGAATTCAGAAATAGTTGTCAGTTATTTCAAATAAAACTGATTTACAGCTCTAGAAAAATCTATTTATACTGTCTGCAATATATTTTTGTGCTCAAAACACATATTCAAAAGGAGAACACAGTTTTATTGATATTTATAGTGCTACATTCTTTGTTCAAACTAGATATCATGTAATGTTTCATTTTAGACAATAGAAAAAGCCTACAATAAAGAATAAAGAAAAGTCCTGCCGAAAGTAGAATTTCATTTAAAAATGAATTTGCATGAAAAAATGATCACTAAAATAAACATCTTTGGGCGCCATGTACTAAATGGCGGGCGGACAGCTTCTTAACTCTCGAAGCTGTCCGCCCGCCTTCGCTACACATGGGCAGCGGATCTATTGATCCGCTTGCCCATATGTATCATTACACACTCATCGGAGTGTGTAATGCCCGCCCCTTCAATCGCGCGACCAATCATGCGACTGAAGGGGCTGTCAATCACCGAGAGCGAGCATGCTCTCGGTGATTTTGCTTCACCACCTAAGAGGTGGCGTAGGGTGTAGGAAGCAGCGGTCTAATGACCGCTGCTTCTTATATTGCGGGAAGCAGGCTCGCATATGCAAACCTGCCCCGCAAAGGCTCCGGAGCAGCTTTCGCTGCTTCGTACATGGAGCCCTTTGTCTCTGTAAAATGACAGTATAATGCTAAAATGTGTATATTTATTACGTATACAAGTAGATAATATACAATTAGAAAATATAAATATTATGGGCCAGATTAGAAGTGGATTGCTAAATTATTGTGCGTCCACAAATAGGCAAAATGTGCCTGTTTGCAAGAGTGTGATAATCAGCCATTACAAGTGGTTATTGCTACTGCGAGCTCACGGTAGCAATTAACGCTCAGAAAATTAACCAGAGATCTCTAGTTAAGTTTCTAAAAGTGCCCCAAATGCACTCAAAATAAAGGGCATTATAGTTAAAATAAAAAAAAACAACCGCACTATGCAGTTTTTGGGGGCTAAAGTTGGTGGGGGTGGGGTGTTAGAAAAAAAACTGCACTGAAAAGTGCCTTTACATTACGGTCTATGGGAACTGTGTGTTCCCAGTAAATATATATGTATATGAATATATACATATATATTTATGTATGCACGTATGTGTTAATATGTGTATATACACATATTAACACATAAATATATATATGTATATAGTCATACATATATATTTATAAATGCTGCAATCGCTGCGCTACTTACCCCTTTACTGCGCCAGGTTCTGAAATGAGGCTCCCATTGGAGCCTATGAAAGCGTGCTCTCGTGAGCTTCCTAGCAATTGTGCTTTACTTGTAATACCAGCGCACATTACTGTGCGCTGGTATTACTCAGTGGTGCACTAGTATGATTTGCATGCAAGCGATATTTAGCGATCCACTTGTAATCTAGCCCTATATCATGTATTATATAAGTTTTATTAAAAATATTAAAACAAAATACTTGCTCATATTAGACCTATGGTAAGATATGACATGTTAACCTAGTTGCTGGTCTATGAATCTAACATCTTCAATCTATCATAAATGTCTCTGCCAGACCCATATTCCATACTCATTTCATCACCATGTTGATCAAACAAACTCACAAACACTGTGCCCTGTGTAAAGATGCTATACAATACATTAGTGAAGGTAACATTTTGTATAATTGTGTTTTTTGCCAATTGCACACACTCATTTACTCATTGTACACATTGTCATAACATGGTACATAATGTTGGTACTTTAAAAATAAATATGAGAATTACTAATAATTACTATAATTAAAATAAGAAGAAAGAGAGGCAAATGTTGATTGTAGTGACTACAACATTCTGATTCATATTTTATATTTTTAACCTTCTTATTATGGAGGGAGATATAAGTGCTTCTGCGGACACTAATAATCAAAAACTCGATGGAATGGAGAGAAATCAAGCTACATTTTTAGGGCTTTTTTGGGCTTTATATTGTAACGTATGTGTCTCTCCTACTCATCCAGAACCATGTGTAGCTGGATAAACATCTCCAATGATAAAATTTGCCTTTCTATAATACTTTGAGGGACCTTGAGATCATGAGGTCCAAAGACCTTAAAGGAAGGCTAGGTGTATTACTGTCTACTTGATTAAGGAAGCAGACAACACCTCAGCACCTTTAATTTGTAGTTGGGTTGAGAAGTATAGAAAGACTTGTTGCCTATTTCATTTTCTAATCAAGAAATATCACACTATTTTATATATATATATTGGAAAGTTTTTAATCTCTGTAACAGTGTTTATATTATTTTATAATTGGATATAACCTGCTGAGTATTCCACTACTTATTTTTTACATAATCAAGAGCTTTTCTTAGGGCTCCATGTATGAAGCAGCGAGAGCTGCAGCTGCCAACACAAACCTTCTTCCCGCAATGTAAGAAGAAGCAGCGGTCACTAGACTTCTGAGGTGGCAGAGATTGCCCATTGGTGGCACGATTGGTGGCATGAATAAAGGGGGGGGGCATTACATTGGAGTGTGTAATGATACATAGGGGCCAGCAGATCAACAGATCTGCTGCCCGTATGCAGCGAAGGCAGGCGGACAGCTTTGCAAGTTGAGAATCTGTTTGTCCGATTTTTAATACATGGGGCCCATAAACTTAAATGGACATGAAGGACCAAATTAAAAGTTCATGAATCAGAAAGAGCATGTCATTTTTTTTTTTTCAATTTACCTCCATTATCAAATTTACTTCTTTCTCTCAGCTACATTTGTTGAAGATGCACGATATGTCCAAAAGTATGTCGACACCTGACCATCACACCTGTGAGCTTTTTGGACATCCAATTCCAAAACCATGGGAATTAATATGGAGTTGCCCCTCCTTTGTGACTTCACTCAACTGGGAAGGCTATCCACAAGATTTTATAGTGTCTGTGGGAATTTGTGCCCATTAAAGGGACACTGAACCCAATTGTTTTCTTTTGTGATTCAGATAGAGCATGCAATTTTACGCAACTTTATAATTTACTCCTATTATCAATTTTTCTTCGTTCTCTTGCTATCTTTATTTGAAAAAGAAGGCATGTAAGCTAAGGAGCCTGCAATTTTTTGGTTCCGAACCATGGACAGCACTTGTTTATTGGTGCTGTCCAATCAGCAAGGCCAACCTAGGTTGTTCACCAAAAATGGGCCGGCATCTAAACTTACATTTTTGCTTTTCAAATAAACATAACAAGAGAATAAAGAAAATTTGATAATAGGAGTAAATGAGAAAGTTGCTTAAAATTGCATGTTCTATCTGAATCACGAAAGAAAAAATTTGGGTTCAGTGTCCCTTTAAGCCAAAAAGCATTTTTGAGATCAGTCACAGATTTTTGGAATGATGGTCTGGCATGCAATCTACATTCCAATTCATCCAAAAGGTGTTGAGTGGGCTTAAGGTATGGGCTCTGTATAGGGCACTTGTTTTCCTCTACATTAAAATAATAAAACCATGTCTTCATGGACCTGGCTTTGTGCATAGGGCTCAGTCATGCAGGAACAGGAGAGGGCCTTCCCCAAACTGTTTTTTGTATCCTGTAGCATTAAGATTACCCTTCAATAGAACTAAGGGGTGGAGCCCAAACTTTGAAAAAACAACCCCCAACATTATTCCTGCTTCACCACACTTTACAGTAGGCACTATGCATTCCAATAGGCAGCATTCTCCTGACATCATCCACACCCAGATCCTTCCATTAGACTGCCAGATAGTAGAGTGAGATTCTTCACTTCAGAAAATGTTTCCACTGCTTAAGAGTCACATTGTGGTGTGCTTTACGCCACTCCAGAAATGCATAGCATTGCACATGTTAAATTGAGGCATTGTATTTAGCTGCTTTGCCACATAAACCCATTTCATGGAGCTCTCAATGCATAGTTATGGTGCTGATGTTGCTTCCAGAGGCAGTTTGGAACTCTGTAGTAAGTGATGCAACAGATGATAGGCAATTTTTACGCATTGCGCTCTTTAGCACTCAGCTCCCCTGAAAGTTTGTGTGGTCTATCACATTGTGAATGGGCTTTTGTTGCTCCTAGACACTTCCACTTCCCAATAACAGCACTTACAGTTGACTGGGGCAAATCTTGTAGGGCATAAATAAAATAAAATGTGGCAAAAGTAGCATCCTATGACCGTGCCATATTTAAGGTCGCTAAGCTTATCAGTATGGTACATTGTACTGCCAATGTTTGTCTATGGAGATGTCATGGCTATATATTGTATTGTATAAACCAGTTAGCAATGGGTGTGGCTGAAACATATGAACTCAATAATTGTTAGCGGTGCCTGTATTCTTTTGGCCATATAGTGTATATTAGCAATAACTATCAATTTTACTTAATTATCTTTTCAAAAGTTTTAAAAAATTACACTCAGGAAGAATAAATAATATAGTTTCATACAAGATTACAACACATAATTTCAGTATAAAAATCAAAGTTTTTTTTTTTAACTTTCACCTAGATTTAGAGTTTTGCATTAGCCGTCAAAACCAGCGTTAGGGGCTCCTAACGCTGGTTTTGGGCTACCGCAGGTATTTAGAGTTGTGTAGGTAAGGGTCTAACGCTCACTTTCCAGCCGTGACTTTTCAATACCGCAGATCCCCCTACGCCATTTGCATATACTATCTTTTCAATGGGATCTTTCTAACGCTGGTATTTAGAGTCTTGGCTGAAGTGAGAGTTAGAACTCTAACGACAAGACTCCAGCCTCAGAGAAAAGCCAGGAATTAAGATCTTTTTGGGCTAACGCCGGTTCATAAAGCTCTTAGCTACTGTGCTCTAAAGTACACTAACACCCATAAACTACCTATGTACCCCTAAACCAAGGCCCCCCCACATCACCGCCACTCTAATAAAAAAATGTAACCCCTAATCTGCCGACCACACACCGCCACAACCTACGTTATCCCTATGTACCCCTAATCTGCTGCCCCTAACACCGCCGACCCCTATATTATATTTATTAACCCCGAATCTGCCCCCCCCCCCAACGTCGCCGCCACCTACCTACAATTATTAACCCCTAATCTGCCGACCGGACCTCACCGCTACTATAATAAAGTTATTAACCCCTAATCCGCCTCACTCCCACCTCAAAAACCCTATAATAAATAGTATTAACCCCTAATCTGCCCTCCCTAACATCGCCGACACCTAACTTCAATTATTAACCCCTAATCTGCCAACCGGACCTCACCGCTACTCTAATAAATGGATTAACCCCTATAGCTAAGTCTAACCCTAACACTAACACCCCCCTAAGTTAAATATAATTTTTATCTAACGAAATAAATTAACTCTTATTAAATAAATTAATCCTATTTAAAGCTAAATACTTACCTGTAAAATAAACCCTAATATAGCTACAATATAATGAATAATTATATTGTAGCTATTTTAGGATTAATATTTATTTTACAGGCAACTTTGTATTTATTTTAAGTAGGTACAATAGCTATTAAATAGTTAATAACTATTTAATAGCTACCTAGTTAAAATAATTACAAAATTACCTGTAAAATAAATCCTAACCTAAGTTACAATTAAACACTACACTATCAATAAATTAATAAAATAAAATACCTACAAATAAATGCAATTAAATAAACTAACTAAAGTTACAGAAAATAAAAAAAATAATTTACAAACATTATAAAAATATTACAACAATTTTAAGCTAATTACACCTACTCTAAGCCCCTAATAAAATAACAAAGCCCCCCAAAATAAAAAAATGCCCTACCCTATTCTAAAATAAAAATTGAAAAGCTTTTTTACCTTACCAGCCCTTAAAAGGGCCTTCTGCGGGGCATGCCCCAAAGAAAACAGCTCTTTTGCCTGTAAAAAAAACCCATACAATACCCCCCCAACATTACAACCCACCACCCACATACCCCTAATCTAACCCAAACCCCCCTTAAATAAACCTAACACTAAGCCCCTGAAGATCTCCCTACCTTATCTTCACCATGCCGGGTATCACCGATCCGTCCAGAAGAGGCTCCGAAATCTTCATCCAAGCCCAAGCGGGGGCTGAAGAGTTCCATCATCGGGCTGAAGAGGTCCATCATCCGGCTGAAGTTTTGATCCAAGCGGGGGCTGAAGAGATCCATCATCCGACTGAAGTCTTCTATCAAGCGACATCTTCAATCTTCTTTCTTCCGGCTCCATCTTCATCCCGCCGACGCGGAACATCCATCCTGGCCGACGACTTCCCGACGAATGACGGTTCCTTTAAGGGACGTCATCCAAGATAGCGTCCCTCGAATTCCTATTGGCTGATAGGATTCTATCAGCCAATCGGAATTAAGGTAGGAAAATTCTGATTGGCTGATGGAATCAGCCAATCAGATTCAAGTTCAATACGATTGGCTGATCCAATCAGCCAATCAGATTGAGCTCGCATTCTATTGGCTGTTCCGATCAGGATGGATGTTCCACGTCGGCAGGATGAAGATGGAGCCGGAAGAAAGAAGATTGAAGATGCCGCTTGATATAAGACTTCAGCCGGATGATGGATCTCTTCAGCCCCCGCTTGGATCAAGACTTCAGCCGGATGATGGATCTCTTCAGCCCCCGCTTGGATCAAGACTTCAGCCGGATGATGGACCTCTTCAGCCCCCGCTTGGGCTTGGATGAAGATTTCAGAGCCTCTTTTGGACGGATCGGTGATACCCGGCGTGGTGAAGATAAGGTAGGGAGATCTTCAGGGGCTTAGTGTTAGGTTTATTTAAGGGGGGTTTGGGTTAGATTAGGGGTATGTGGGTGGTGGGTTGTAATGTTGGGGGTGGTATTGTATGTTTTTTTTTACAGGCAAAAGAGCTGTTTTCTTTGGGACATGCCCCGCAAAAGGCCCTTTTAAGGGCTGGTAAGATAAAAGAGCTTTTCAATTTTTATTTTAGAATAGGGTAGGGCATTTTTTTATTTTGGGGGGCTTTGTTATTTTATTAGGGGGCTTAGAGTAGGTGTAATTAGCTTAAAATTGTCGTAATATTTTCATAATGTTTGTAAATTATTTTTTTATTTTTTGTAACTTAGTTCTTTTTTTATTTTTTGTACTTTAGTTAGTTTATTTAATTGTATTTATTTGTAGGTATTTTATTTAATTAATTTATTGATAGTGTAGTGTTAGGTTTAATTGTAGATAATTGTTGGTATTTTATTTGATTAATTTATTGATAGTGTAGTGTTAGGTTTAATTGTAACTTAGGTTAGGATTTATTTTACAGGTAATTTTGTAATTATTTTAACTAGGTAGCTATTAAATAGTTATTAACTATTTAATAGCTATTGTACCTAGTTAAAATAAATACAAAGTTGCCTGTAAAATAAATATTAATCCTAAAATAGCTACAATATAATTATTCGTTATATTGTAGCTATATTAGGGTTTATTTTACAGGTAAGTATTTAGCTTTAAATAGGATTAATTTATTTAATAAGAGTTAATTTATTTCGTTAGATAAAAATTATATTTAACTTAGGGGGGTGTTAGTGTTAGGGTTAGACTTAGCTATAGGGGTTAATCCATTTATTAGAGTAGCGGCGAGGTCCGGTCGGCAGATTAGAGGTTAATAATTGAAGTTAGGTGTCGGCGATGTTAGGGAGGGCAGATTAGGGGTTAATACTATTTATTATAGGGATTTTGAGGCGGGAGTGAGGCGGATTAAGGGTTAATAACTTTATTATAGTAGCGGTGATGTCCGGTCGGCAGATTAGGGGTTAATAATTGTAGGTAGGTGGCGGCGATGTTGGGGGGGCAGATTAGGGGTTAATAATTATAATATAGGGGTCGGCGTTGTTAGGGGTAGCAGAAGGTTGCGGCGGTGTACGGAACGGCAGATTAGGAGTTAAAAATGTAATACAGGTGTCAGCGATAGCGGGGGCGGCAGATTAGGGGTTAATATGTGTAAGGCTAGGGGTGTTTAGACTCGGGGTTCATGTTAGGGTGTTAGGTGCAGACTTAGGAAGTGTTTCCCCATAGGAAGCAATGGGGCTGCGTTAGGAGCTGAACGCTGCTTTTTTGCAGGTGTTAGGTTTTTTTTCAGCTCAAACTGCCTCATTGTTTCCTATGGGGGAATCGTGCACGAGCACGTTTTTGAAGCGTCCGTAAGCACCGCTGGTATTGAGAGTTGCAGTGGCGGTAAATATGCCTCTACGCTCCCTTTTTGGAGCCTAACGCAGCCATTCTGTGAACTCTAAATACCAGCGGTATTTAAAAGGTGCGGGGGGAAAAAAGCATGCGTAGCTAACGCATCCCTTCTAACGCAAAACTCTAAATCTAGCCGCAAGTTTTTTAAATTATATAATTTTCTGCAGGGTAGTATCCAGCCTTACCTCCTAACCTCCATGATCCCCCAAACAGCTCTCTAACCCTCCCCCTCTACCTATTTGCCGCCATCTTAGGTACTACCAAAAAATATAATACCCATTTTCTGTAGTGTAGCTGCCCCCCACCAATAACCCAAACCCCCTTCCCAGATCCTTTTTCCTCAAATGATCCCACATATGATCCCCCTCATTGCCCCTCCTCCCTCCTTCCCCCTAAATGATGCAGCTTTAAGGTTTTTTTTCCCCTGTAGCGTGGAATAGTGGTCCCAGCCACTCCCGCCCTCCTCCTGCCTCCTCCAGTGATAGGCCGCCCACCCACCTGACCTCCTTAACCTCCCACCCCCCAACAATCGGCCCCACCACTGTCCGATGCAGAGAGGGCCACTCTCTGAGAATTAGAGTTGCAGAGTTACTTTGGTAATTCTACAACTCTAATTCTGCAGTACCCTACTCGTGGGGCATGAAGAAATAGCGCAATCTCGTACAGGGAATGTCGCTGATCCTTAAGGGCATAACGGCCAGCGGCGTACAGGGTACGGCGCTGGTCATTAAGGGGTTAAAGCTTATTTGTATATATGAATTAGCTAATTTTGTGTTTTGAAGCCACAACCTAATAAAATGGGTTAAGCTTGTAGGTATAATCATATTTCATTACTTTATCACATTGTATACATATAACTGCTATCTTATATCTGTCCATAAACCAATTTCCAATACATGGAGAGAACAATAGAAAATTAACATTTTATTACCTTATCTCTTCTATACCTCAATGGAAGTGTAATTTCTTCTACTGGCTGTGTTAACAAAGGTCCTCTTCTGCCTGGATAGGATGAAGACTTCTGCCACTCCGGATATCTTCTTTTGGTCCATCGCTGCTCGGCTGAGTGAAGACGACTCAAGGTAGGGATATCTTCAGGGGGGTAGTGTTAGGTTTATTTAAGGGGGGTTTGGGTTAGAGTAGGGGTATGTGGGTGGTGTTTTTTTACAGGCAAAAGAGCTGATTTATTTGGGGCATGCCCCGCAAAAAGCCCTTTTAAGGGCTGGTAAGGTAATAGAGCTGTTAACTATTTTAATTTAGATTAGGGTAGGGAATTTTTTTTATTTTGGGGGGCTTTGTTATTTTATTAGGGGGCTTAGAGTAGGTGTAATTAGCTTAAAATTCTTGTAATCTTTTTTTATTTTTTGTAATTTAGTATTTGTTTTTTTTGGTAATTTAGTTTAGTTTATTTAATTGTAGGTACTTGTAGTTAATTGATTTAATTTATTTATTGATAGTGTAGTGTTAGGTTTAATTGTAACTTAGGTTAGGGTTTATTTTACAGGTAATTTTGTAATTATTTTAACTAGGTAGCTATTAAATAGTAAATAACTATTTAATAGCTATTGTACCTAGTTAAAATAAATACAAAGTTGCCTGTAAAATAAATATAAATCCTAAAATAGCTACAATATAATTATTAGTTATATTGCAGCTATATTAGGGTTTATTTTACAGGTAAGTATTTAGTTTTAAATAGGAATATTTTAGTTAATAATATTTAATTTATTTTGTTAGATTAAAATTATATTTAATTTAGGGGGGTGTTAGGGTTAGACTTGGCTTTAGGGGTTAATACATTTATTATAGTAGCGGCGAGGTCTGGTCAGCAGATTAGGGGTTAATACTTGAAGTTAGGTGTCGGCGATGTTAGGGAGGGAAGATTAGGGGTTAATACTATTTATTATAGGGTTTTTGAGGCGGGAGTGCGGCGGTTTAGGGGTTAATACATTTATTATAGTGGCGGCGAGGTCAGGTCGGCAGATTAGGGGTTAATAAATATAATATAGGGGTCGGCGATGTTGGGGGCAGCAGATTAGGGGTTTATAGGGATAATGTAGGTAGCGGCGGTGTCCGGAGCGGCAGATTAGGGGTTAATAATAAAATGCAGGGGTCAGCGATAGCGGGGGCGGCAGATTAGAGGTTAATAAGTATAAGGTTAGGGGTGTTTAGACTCGGGGTTCATGTTAGGGTGTTAGGTGCAGACTTAGAAACTGTTTCCCCATAGGAAACAATGGGGCTGCGTTGGGAGCTTAACGCTGCTTTTTTGCAGGTGTTAGGTTTTTTTCTCATCCCAAACTGCCCCATTGTTTCCTATGGGGGAATAGTGCACGAGCACGTTTTTCCAGCTAGCCGCTACCGTAAGTAATGCTGGTATTGAGAGTTGAAGTGGCAGTAAATATGCCTCTACGCTCCCTTTTTGGAGCCTAACGCAGCCCTTCAGAGAACTCTAAATACCAGCGTTATTTAAAAGGTGCGGGGGAAAAAAAAACACGCGTAGCTAACGCACCCCTTTGGCCGCAAAACTCTAAATCTAGGCGTAAGAAAAGCTTTAGAATGGTCACTGTTACTAGACTCTCAGCTAGATTACGAGTTTTGCGTTATGACTCAAAAAGCATCATTAAAAGCCCATAACAATGCTTTTTCCCTACCACTGCTATTATAAGTCTTCTCAGAATATCTGTACCGCACACTTTTTTAGCCGTCACGCAACGGCAGTACTGCACTTTAAGAAAAGTCATTTTTCAATGGGACTTTCATAGCACCGGTATTACAAATTTTGCTGAGAGGCCAAAAAGTGACCCGTACAGCCTAAAATAACAAGATCTGTACAGCCATCTAAAGTCAGTAGTTATGAGTTTTACATTACAAAGCTGTAGCATAAAACTCATAACTAAAGTGTTAAAAAGTACACTAACACCAATAAACTACCTATTAACCCCTAAACCAAGGCCTACCTGCATCGCAAACACTATAATAAAATTATTTATCCCTAATCTGCCACTCTGGACATCGCTGCTACTTAAAAAATGCATTAACCCCTATTCAACCGCTTGCCGACATTGTCGCCACTATAATAAACCTATAAACCCTAAACTGCCACCCTATTTTTAACCCCTAATCTGCCGTCCACCCACACCGCCGTTATAATAAACCTATTAACCCCTAAACCTAACGTAACCCTAACCCTAAAACCCCCTAACTTAAATATAATTAAAATAAATCTAAATAAAACTTACTGTTATTACCTAAATAATTCCTATTTAAAACTAAATACCTGTATAATAAACCCTAAGCTAGTTACAAAATAACTAATAGTTACAGTGTAGCTATCTTAGGTTTTATATTTTATTTCTGCTAAGTTTGTATTTATTTTAACTAGGTAGACTAGTTAATAAATAGTTATTAACTATTTACTAACTACCTAGTTAAAATAAATACAACTTTACCTGTAAAATAAAACCTAACCTGAGTTATACTAACACCAACCCCCCCAAATAAAAACCTAAAAAAAAAAATCTAAATAAACCTAAGCTCCCCATTGCCCTGAAAAGGACATTTGGATGGGCATTGCCCATTAAAGGGCATTTAGCTCTTTTACTGCCCAAACCCTAATCTAAAAATAAAACCCACCCAATAAACCGTTTAAAAACCACTAACCCCCGACGATCCACTTACAGATTTCGAAGACCGGACATCCATCCTCATCCAAGCGGGCAGAAGTCCTCCTCAAAGCCGGCAGAAGTCTTCATTCAAGCAGGCAGAAGTCTTCATCCAGATGGCATCTGCTATCTTCATCTATCCAGCATCTTCTATCTTCATTCATCCGGCATCTTCTATCTTCATCCATCCGGCGCGGAGATGGCGTCCCTTACATTCCTATTGGCTGATAGAACAGGTAAAAGAGCTGTTTTTTTTCGGTGGGCAATGCCCCACAATAGGCCCTATTAAGAGCAATTGGCAGTTTAGTGTAGGCTAGGGTTTTTTTATTTTTTTTTGGGGGGGGGGTTATTTTGATAGGGCTAGATTAGGAGTAATTCATTTTTATTTTTGATCTCATTTTCTTTTTTCTTTTGTGTAATTTAGTGTTTTTGTTTTTTTTTGTAATTTAGTTTATTGTATTTAAATAATGTAATTTATTTAATTGTAGTTTAAGGTTAGGTGTTAGTGTAAGACAGGTTAGGTTTTATTTGACAGGTAAATTTGTATTTATATTAGCTAGGTAGTTAGTAAATAGTTATTAACTATTTACTAACTACCTAGCTAAAATAAATACAAATTTCAAAACTATTCTACCTAGTTAACATAAATACAAACTTGCCTGTGAAATAAAAATTAAACCTAAGATAGATACAATGTAACAATTAGTTATATTGTAGCTAGCTTAGGTTTTATTTTACAGATAAGTATTTAGTTTTAAATAGAAATTATTTAGTTATTAATATATTTAATTTAATTACATTAAAGTTAGTGGGTGTTAGGGTGTCACAACCAGTTAGTGATATAATTTACTATGAACTATTGAGCATGGTTGGACTTGTAATGGTTATTGCAACTGTATAGATGTTCCAGTAGTAGTAGGTGGCCTTTCTAGTACTATTGACAGTGATATTAAGCCACAACTAATATATATATATATATATATATATATATATATATATATATATATATATATATATATATATATATACTAAGAAATACAAGATGCAGCAGTGAGTAATACCAGTTAGAAACTGAGTTGAGAAGTGGTTTGTCGGAGATCCGTAAAAACAGGAAGTGCCAGAACAATGCTGGAGTGACGTCAGGCTGGAACTCCGCTCGGCAGCGTGTACTAAGTTGCGATCACCTGCTGAGTGAAATCGAAAGAAACAAAGTGACAAGTGTTTAGAGTTGGAATCAAGGTAGGAGTGTAACTTCAATAAACCAGCAATGACACTAGGGAGGAGGAGCTCTTTTATGAGCATGAATCCAGGTTGTTAAGGTGGAATTGTGGAATGTAGTACGAAGGAGGTTAAGGAGGTATGGACATGACATAGGGTTAGGATTAGGTTTAGGGGTTAGTAACTTTAGTATAGTGGCAGCGACGTTGGGAGCGGCAGATTAGGGGTTAATAAGTGTAGGTAGGTGACATCACATGAGTCTTCGTGTTTTTTAATTTAAACACATTCCAAATGATTTGAGATCCCACAATAACCTATTTATCCTTTTCAAATGTATTAGTGCAAACTATATTGATCATAGATAGTATATGTATTTGTTGTACTGATGCTATGGGGTAGATTTATTAAGCAGCAGATGCTGCTTCCTACCACCATCATTTCAGGCTCGCCTGAAACATAAGTTAAGAAGCAGCGTTCGTAAGACCGCTGCTCCTTAACGTCTCTGCCACGTTTATGACTGAAATCATCCTTATACGATAAGATCAGGATGATTAACACCCCCTGCTAGTGGCTGATTGGCCGCCGGTGAGCAGGGAGTGGCATTGCACAAGCATTTCACTAGAAAAGCTTGTGCAATTATAAATGCCAACAGTGTATGCTGTCTGCATTTAGCGTGGTCGAACGGACATGATTCTAAAAGGCTTCTAATTATTTCTATGATTTATTACAAATAATGAATTAGATTGTGTTATGATATTGAAGACACCCATCTCTTTTTTATAGAACACATGCAGAATTGTTAGCAATGCCTATAAATTAGTTTAATTGACAAAAATTGGAATTTGAAATACCTGGTGGCTGATTAAAAAAAAAAATCTTCTTTGTTCCGACCGATAGTAACATTGTGTGATATATCAATTCCAGGACATGTACAAGAGTGGAGTTCATGTGAAGCCTTCCACTTTAAAATGGCAGGTTGCAAGCACAAGAAAAAAACATCACAAAAGTTTTAATATCCACAAACAAGAATTTTTCCAAACATAACTATTTTGGAAAAAAGCAAATTGGATGCAACATGTTTGTTGTGCACATCAAAATTAACAGTTGCGTCCATACAAAATGTTCCTTAAAGGATTACTTTCTGTTATAATTTTTAAGCTAAACAACTAACATATTAAAGTTAATAAACATTAGTTAAAACCTACTGACCTATATTTTCTCCAAAACGAAGTTTAATAACGTTCTAAAAGTTATATATTTTATTCGCCGATGATGTCACGTTATCCTGCCCACTATTTTCAGCACTGCATGTTCAAAATACTTAAACCAATAACTTTGTGTTTAAAGCGCCATTTTGAAACCTAGGTATTGTAAACTGATTGGTACAGAGCAAAGGAAAACAATTAAATTTGCAGACAAGATTTCTGATATACGGTAGAGATATGTTAATGAAATGCTATTGATAAAAAACGTATTTGGGGTAGTTAGTTCGTAACAGGCATAGAAAATATTTACTTACAGTGGCCCTTTAAGAGCAAGTGAAAAACTTTCATTTTATATTGGATGCATCATTTTAAACAATGCAAAAATTTGTATTTAACAAAAAAATCTAAATGACTTTAAACTGAAAAGTAAATTTAGCATGGTATGGAAAAATATCAGTTAAAGGGACACTGAACCCAAATTTTTTTCTTTTGTGATTCAGATAGAGCATGAAATTTTAAGCAACTTTGTAATTTACTCCTATTATCAAATGTTCCTTATTATCTTATTATCTTTATTTGAAATGCAAGAATGTTAGTTTAGATGCCGGACCATTATTGGTGAACAACCTAGTTTGTCCTTGCTGATTGGTGGATAAATTCATCCACCAATCAAAAACTGCTCTCCAGAGTGCTGAACCAAGAAAAAAGCTTAGATGCCTTCTTTTTTATATAAAGATAGCTAGAGAACGAAGAAACATTGATAATAGGAGTAAATTAGAAAGTTGCTTAAAATTGCATGCTCTATTTGAATCACAAAAGAAAAATTTTGGGTTCAGTATCCCTTTAATTAAATGTTAAACTGCTGTTGCTATTATGAAATATATCAGACAGCTAATTCTCATAAGACTAACCGTATAGAAATCTAGAGAATATAACAGTACTTGAAACCGTTTGGAAATAAAAGATAAAACTGCAATATCTACATTTTAAAGTAAATTACTATATTCATTTATAAGAATTTAAAAAGGAAGGAAAAAAAAGATGAAGGTTATATTTTTCTTAGCATAAAAAGCACAGTATCATTTCCTTTCTGCCATTGAAACAATGGCAAATGTAATACTATACAGTTATGCTTTGAATTTAATTTTTAAGTCTTCCATATGAGATGGCAATCAGGTTCATTCAGAACATGGCTTCAAGTCTGCTAACAATGAGGCATATTGCTATCCATTTGAAGAGTTCTGTAAAGTGCATTCCACTGATCTTTGTAGTTATTTTTATTTTACAGTTTTTATAAAAATGCAGTTCATTAGAAAACAATTCTCACATGCACGTTTTTAAAGCTTTTTTTTTATATTGATCTAATTCAACTGCCTTGAATAATTGAAACCTTTCTTTTCAGCTTTAACATTTGCTTTTATTTGTTTGCTTGCTGGCGTATGCTCAGTTAAAACATTGATAAAGAACTGTGGCCTAGATTACGAGTTTTGAGTTAGACTTAAAAAGCAGCGTTGAGAGGTCCCAACGCTGCTTTTTAACGCCCGCTGGTATTACGAGTCTTGAAATAACAGGCTCACCGCTCACTTCTTTGGCCAGACTCGAAAATACCGCATATCCACTTACGTCAATTGTGTATCCTATATTTTCAATGGGATTTGCCTAAAGCCGGTATTACGAGTCTTCCAAAAGTGAGCGGTAGACCCTCTCCTGTCAAGACTGGTACCGCATTTAAAAGTCAGTAGTTAAGACTTGTATGGGCTAACGCCATAGCATAAACCTCTTAACTAAAGTGCTAAAAAGTACACTAACACCCATAAACTACCTATTAACCCCTAAACCAAGGCCCCCCATATCGCAAACACTAAAATACATTTTGTAACCCCTAATCTGCTGAACCGGACATCACCGCCACTATAAAAAATATATTAACCCCTAAACCGCCCCACTCCCGCATCGCAAACACTAGTTACATTTTATTACCCCTAATCTGCCGCCCCCAACTATATTAAATGTATTAACCCCTAAATCTAAGGCTAACCCTAACACCCCCTAACTTAAATATAATTTAAATAAATCTAAATAAAATTACTACAATTAACTAAATTATTTGTATTTAAAACTAAATAGTTACCTATAAAATAAACCCTAAGCTAGCTACAATATAACTAATAGTTACATTGTATCTAGCTTAGGGTTTATTTTTATTTTACAGACAACTTTGTATTTATTTTAACTAGGTAGAATAGTTAATAAATAGTTATTTACTATTTAATAGCTACCTAGTTAAAATAAAGTCAAATTTACCTGTAAAATAAAACCTAACCTAAGTAACAATTACACCTAACACTACACTATACTTAAATGAATTCCCTAAACTAAATACAATTAAATACAATTAAATACAATTATCTAAAGTACGAAAAAACCCACTAAATTACAGAAAATAATAAAATAATTACAAGTTTTTTAAACTAATTACACCTAATCTAACCCCCTAATAAAATAAAAAAGCCCCCCAAAATATTAAAAAGCCCTACCCTATACTAAATTACAAATAGCCCTTAAAAGGGCCTTTTGCGGGGCATTGCCCCAAAGTAATCAGCTCTTTTACCTGTAAAAAAAAGTACAATACCCCCCAACATTAAAACCCACCACCCACACACCTTACCTTACTCTAAAACCCACCCAATACCCCCTTAATAAATCCTAACACTAACCCCTTGAAGATCACCCTACCTTGAGAAGTCTTCAACCAACCGGGCCAAAGTCCTCAACGAAGCCGGGCGAAGTGGTCCTCCAGACGGGCAGAAGTCTTCATCCAGACGACATCTTCTATCTTCATCCATCCGGCGCGGAGCGGGTCCATCTTCAAGACATCCGACGCGGAGCATCCTCTTCTTTCAACGTTTTCTTACTAAATGACGGTTCCTTTAAGTGACGTCATCCAAGATGGCGTCCCTTCAATTCAGAGTGGCTGATAGAATTCTATCTGGCATGTATTTTTCATGTCTCCTCCCTTAAAACAGCAAAAAAGCTGTTTATACCACTCACTTCAGGTTATAAAAATATGTTGCAACTGTTAGATACAAATTTCCTTTTACATTGAGTCCTGTTAAAGCACAACAGTAAGACTATACTGTATATAGGTTTTTATTTTGTAGACCAAGGTTCAATCTTCAGAAGAGCTTTTCAGTTCCTGTTAGAAATGGAAGTGCAGAACACTGTTATATTCCACACAGCCATTGGCTGCACACTTTAGTGACCTAAGTTACAACATGGCAGCTCCCATTGTTTTATAGACAATAAAACTTTACACTTATTTTGTCAATATTTAAACAGGTAATGAAACTTTAAAAAATACATCTACATGTTATTCTCAGACTAATCGTTTCTTTGAATGCATCATTCTATCTAGCATTTATTTAGTGTTTAATGTCCCTTTAAGAATTTTTGGAAGTTTTTATACTTAGATCAGAGGCATTTAGAGTTTTTTTTAATCTTTATTTACACAAGGACTTTATGTACACAGTTTATTTTCACATAATTTTTTTTTCTTTCATTTTTTTCTTTTCAATTACTGAGTAACAACAAATGCATATTAAAGACATATCTGCATATTAACAGACATCATGATATTTTACATTTATATAGGCAGTAAACTTTATAGATTTCTATCATCAATATGAATGAGTAGTATTAAAATAAGTTAAAGCCATGTATCTTGATTTTCAACATAAGACGTGCATGCTTGTGAAAAACCGAGCCTTATGGACTGATTACTCACTGGCTCATAAGTGGAACTCCCACTGCTTTATTGGTGGACAAAAAAAAATTTATCAGCGCAGTAACATTCATTTAAAAAAAAAAAAAAGTTGTCTTTGAGACACAAAAACAATAAAATAAATAAATATATCTTACATCTCCACTACTAGTTTGGCTATGAAATAATACTTTTCTCATAAATACCAAGAACAAAGACTTAAGAATCTTTTGAAATCATCTCTGGAAGTAATCTGAACATAAAACAGTCTTATAAACAAAATCATTCATTAACAGGCTTAAACAAGGCATCAGTAGAAATGTGCTTGCTGTGATAATTATACTGTTATGATAAAATTAAGTGTAAAACACTGTATTTAAAAAACATATACAATCCTTATATCAGGTTGATTTGACATACTTTATTAAATAAAATTAATTTTCATCAATAATATACATCAAATACATAATAATTGCCACAACACATGCTAGCTTTGCTTATGGAAATGTTTTAGTGTATAGTTTATGTGAGATGATTTAATTTGTTAATGTTCTCGTATGCAAGTTTAACTATTAGTAGGTACATATGACAATAATCTTGGTACAGTATAAAAATGGTTGATTGGTGAAAATTACATGTTTCCATAAAATGATGACCCCAATGTACCACTAATATTTTAGTAATATTTTGACATTTTACACAAAAACATGAAATTTCATATATCTCAGAGCCTTGCTAAATTTTATTTTAATTTTTTTTTCTATATTAATGTTACAAATGCATGCAATTGTTTATTTGTATATCTTTTAACATTTTATACAGCATATATACAGATATATATTTTTTCATTAAGCTAAAACACAGACAAATCTTTCTATGCAGGAAAAAAATAAGACAGTATTTTTATACATTTCTGAACAATAAAGAGTTTGATACAATATTTGCTCACATGGACACATATACATTCACACATATGCACGCATGCACGCACATACACGCATTTGTGTGTTTGTATGTAATAGCCCTGTTTACTGTTTCATCTTATTCAGTAGAATGATATTATGTTGATAAATTAATGAACATAATAAACACATATATGAGCACTGCAGGCTTAAAATACATTGTGAATCTATTAAATTATAGTGTGAGGCATCAAACCAAATGTACTTTTAACCACATAATGCGGTTAGGATATTCCATGCCGTCCTAACAGTGCTGGGCTTTAATGCTGCTAGAACGACAAGGAATGTCCTATCTTTTTTGGCGTCCTTCACCACCCTCCTTTTTATTAAAGGGAAATCAGACTGGGGGGGGGGGGGTCATAGGCAGTCCTCAATGATTTGATCCTGGCCTTGAAATCATGTGATCACATCGATGATCATGTGATTTCATTTTTCAGGCAAGTGTTTGCATGAAGTGTTAAAATGTAGCTTTATTTTGTAGTTTGGTTATGGCAATGAAAAGTAAATGTAAAATAAACATAATTTTTTTTGTGAAAGATCATAAATATATATGAATAGGTGCAGCATTTCATTAAATTTTAAAAACATTTGGGTCCATCTGTTGCCACGTTTCTAAATAATTTTAAGCAATTGTATACATTAAAGTTACACACCATTTATTTTAATTTAACATGTTGAAAATCGAAAAGGTTAGAAAAAAAGACAGTTGATTTTATACTTTTCCAATACAAAAAATATATCACTTTAAAAAAATATGCAGCGTGGTTCAATTTAATCAAAACTCAAAAGGATACATATTTTTAACTCAATCTGCAATGGCTACTGATCTTATTAAAACCTAGCCCCAGTGATGTACTACTTTTTCGTGGGGGATTTGCTAATCTTTTTTTCGCCTAGTAGTTCTTTATCAATAAGTCCAGTCAATATAGTGGTTGTTTGTGGATTATCACTTACAATGTTTTAAAAAATAGTCCAATATTACTGACTGTGGCCTAGTGTACATTGCTGCTGTTAAAGGGACATTGTACTGTTTTTTTTCCTCCTCTTCAATGTGCTCCCAGTGACTCTGTTTACCGGATTATGGAATAGATCACAAGTGGCACGCTAATTTTTGTACAGAAGCGATATCGTTTTTATCCGGCATTTTGCACTCAACAGAGATAGCCCGCCTATTACAAGTTGAAAGTAAACGCAATTGCGAGAGCGTATTCACATGTTATGCTCTTGGGTTAGCGTGACTGAAACCATTTTAACATAAATTTTCAATTCCATATTGTCTATCAGTATTAATCACAATAATATTTTTAATGAAAACATTTTTTAAACATTTTATATGCATAAAATGAATTTTTTATGTATATAGTCCGGTTTTAAGATCTTTTACAACAAAATGTATGCATGATCTTATAACATTTGAATGGATTTTTTCTGTTTTATATAGGCTTTTAGAATAAGTATTAATTGTGTTTTTAGATTTATATTGTTATTTTGTAATAATTGTGGTAGTAAATCAATGTATTATGTTTTAACTTACAATTGGATATAGAACTTTGCCAAAATATATTGTTCCCACAGCACTTGTAAATTTAGAGTGGTTAACCAATGGGATTTCTACAATGAGTTTATAAGGTGGAGATTGCTGGGTAACAGTAGCAACCTCTTGAAAAAGTTCCCACGCTAGGGAACGAAACGGCCGTCGAGGATTTCAATTGACTCTTATTGATGTAACACTGCAGTGGCAGTGACACGTACAGACTTCCGGTAGCAACCGGAACCGGCTTTTCTGAGACCATTACAGCTGAACAGCTGGATACAACCCTTAACGTAAGGAGTAAAGGAGACTTACAGCCCTACATCAGGCTTCTTTGAAACAAGGAGCAGTGAAGCGGTAACTCATACTGCCTAAAGATTCTTTCGTACATGCTTATGTTTTTTAACTTCTGGTACGCAGAATACCTACTGTCCTGATATTTTAATATTGTGTGCTATTTATTTAATAAACTTCACTTGAGTCCGGATTGCGCTCTTCTCTTTTCTGTTTTTCAGTTTTTGCCTTGCACAAAGGGATTTTGCCTATGATACACCCTTTCTTGGAAAGCAGCATACACCAGCGTGTCTGGTGAGGATTAATGGTTTACATTCAACTACACAGCCACAATCTGTAAGACTACTTTTTTTCATATATTTCTTATTGGGACCATTTGTTTAAACATTGTGTGGCTACATTGGATTTTGGCATTTAACATTGCACATTTGCAGCATTTTATAAATATTTTATGTGTTTTATTATTTTATTTATTTTTTGCATTTGAATCATCTGTTTTAAATATTGTGTGGCTAAATCAGAATCTGTCATTTTACCATTGTGTATCTTTTAATTCATTTACAGTATTGGGTATGTTTATTTAGGAACTATTTCTATCATATTTTACTGCTATATGGTACCTATGTGTTTACATATATATATATATATATATATTTATATATATATATATATATATATATATATATATATATATATATATATATATTTAGTATCCAATAGAGTTCTTTATTAGTTCATATTGTTTTATAATTTTTTCTTGTGAGATTAGTACATATATACTATCTCTAGACCACTTATATAGTGTATATTCAATATAAACGTCTCCATATCAGTAGCGCTGATACTTTGTTTTCGTTTTATATATATATATATATATATATATATATATATATATATATATATATATATACATATATATACAGGGAGTGCAGAATTGTTAGGCAAGTTGTATTTTTGAGGATTAATTTTATTATTGAACAACAACCATGTTCTCAATGAACCCAAAAAACTCATTAATATCAAAGCTGAATAGTTTTGGAAGTAGTTTTTAGTTTGTTTTTAGTTATAGCTATTTTAGGGGGATATCTGTGTGTGCAGGTGACTATTACTGTGCATAATTATTAGGCAACTTAACAAAAAACAAATATATACCCATTTCAATTATTTATTTTTACCAGTGAAACCAATATAACATCTCAACATTCACAAATATACATTTCTGACATTCAAAAACAAAACAAAAACAAATCAGTGACCAATATAGCCACCTTTCTTTGCAAGGACACTCAAAAGCCTGCCATCCATGGATTCTGTCAGTGTTTTGATCTGTTCACCATCAACATTGCGTGCTGCAGCAACCACAGCCTCCCAGACACTGTTCAGAGAGGTGTACTGTTTTACCTCCTTGTAAATCTCACATTTGATGATGGACCACAGGTTCTCAATGGGGTTCAGATCAGGTGAACAAGGAGGCCATGTCATTAGATTTTCTTCTTTTATACCCTTTCTTGCCAGCCACGCTGTGGAGTACTTGGACGCGTGTGATGGAGCATTGTCCTGCATGAAAATCATGTTTTTCTTGAAGGATGCAGACTTCTTCCTGTACCACTGCTTGAAGAAGGTGTCTTCCAGAAACTGGCAGTAGGACTGGGAGTTGAGCTTGACTCCATCCTCAACCCGAAAAGGCCCCACAAGCTCATCTTTGATGATACCAGCCCAAACCAGTACTCCACCTCCACCTTGCTGGCGTCTGAGTCGGACTGGAGCTCTCTGCCCTTTACCAATTCAGCCACGGGCCCATCCATCTGGCCCATCAAGACTCACTCTAATTTCATCAGTCCATAAAACCTTAGAAAAATCAGTCTTGAGATATTTCTTGGCCCAGTCTTGACGTTTCAGCTTGTGTGTCTTGTTCAGTGGTGGTCGTCTTTCAGCCTTTCTTACCTTGGCCATGTCTCTGAGTATTGCACACCTTGTGCTTTTGGGCACTCCAGTGATGTTGCAGCTCTGAAATATGGCCAAACTGGTGGCAAGTGGCATCTTGGCAGCTGCACACTTGACTTTTCTCAATTCATGGGCAGTTATTTTGCGCCTTGGTTTTTCCACATGCTTCTTGCGACCCTGTTGACTATTTTGAATGAAACGCTTGATTGTTCGATGATCACGCTTCAGAAGCTTTGCAATTTTAAGAGTGCTGCATCCCTCTGCAAGATATCTCACTATTTTTGACTTTTATGAGCCTGTCAAGTCCTTCTTTTGACCCATTTTGCCAAAGGAAAGGAAGTTGCCTAATAATTATGCACACCTGATATAGGGTGTTGATGTCATTAGACCACACCCCTTCTCATTACAGAGATGCACATCACCTAATATGCTTAATTGGTAGTAGGCTTTCGAGCCTATACAGCTTGGAGTAAGACAACATGCATAAAGAGGATGATGTGGTCAAAATACTCATTTGCCTAATAATTCTGCACTGCCTGTATATATATATATATATATATATATATATATATATGTGTGTGCCCAAATGTATTTATGTGTTTTACTGTATATCTACTGTACATATTTAATGTTCTTCACATACAGGATAATTACATTTTTATTGTAAATATATATATATCTATATATATATATATATATATGTATATACCTATAACTGTATTTCTATATATGTATTGGTATAGATATCTATTTTACATTAACATTATCAGTTATATATATATATACATATATTTAATAATAAAAATTACATTATATCCTATGTAAAGAACTGGGGTTGATGTTTTAGGTCTAACACAGTGTTGGGTTAGCGCACATGAATAATTCAAAATCTTTGCGTTATTGAAATATTACATATAAAATATATATTTTTTTATTAATAACTATTATAGATACTGAGAAAAAAAATAATATATATATATATATATATATATATATATATATATATATATATATAGATATATATATATATATATAGATAGATATAGATATATATATATATATATATATATATATATAGATAGATATAGATATATATATATATATATATTCTACAAATTATTTTGATAAATATTTTATATTTTAATAGCGCAATGTATGATTAGTAATTCTTCTAACCAAGCACAGTGATAGACCTAAATCGTGAACCCCGATGTTGCATAACATTTTTTTAAAATTTTTATTTATATATAAATATGTGATAATGTTAAATATGTAAATGTACCTATATATCTATAGGAATAGCTATAGAGTTATTGATATATATATATATATATATATATATATATATATAAAAATATATATATATATATATATATATATATATATATACAATAAAACTACGTATTTCTGTATGTGAAGAACATTGGAGTATGAAAAATGAATAACTCCTTTTGGGTTAGCATGCAAGGTTTTTTTCTTCTGAACTCTCCCTTGACTGATATGGTCTTGTTATTGGTGGAAATCCTAACTCTCCTGCAACGGATATCCTATAAAATGGACATTCAATATACCTCCCTCACTCTGAGCATGAGAGCAGATCCGACAGATGAGGACACTACTTATGAAACAGCTCCACTACTCACAAGTCCGCTAGTCAAGACTGACAGGAGATGCAGAGGGAAACGTATCTCAGACCTAAATGAGGTGGTTAGTACAGACCCTTTTCCAGCTGTAGACAGAATATTTTTTACAGCTACTAGCCATCTGGAGATCCCTACATGGAGCGGATCTGAAAACGAGACTCTGAATACAAGTAAGAGCCCGGTCCTGTGCGCCCAGGAGATGCGGCCCGTCAAATTAGTGCCTGGAATGGACTTTGATCGAGGAGTCTTAAGAGCCTGACACTGGAACTCACATGCACCACAATCCAGTCTGCTATGATCCCGCAACTTCGGAATGGGGATCTAAATCTGAGAGCTGTTGATCCTCCTCCATGCACCAGGCACATAACCTATTCCATGCTCACCGCTTACGCCTTCTACTCAAAAGCTTTATTCCAAGGGAACTTTGACTCATTACTCTATGCTTGTGGGATAGGGTAGCAGAGTCCAGGGACACTAAGCTACTGATGTGTGAATCCGGAGTCCAGCCTGTGATATCACACACTCATTTTGACTAAAGGCTCATTTCCCCCTGCAACCTTATTAACCCTAGTTTAATGTTGTGCTCACACTATATGCAAGAGAACTGTTTACTCTTCAAAAAACCTTTTATCACGGTATCAAATGTCTGATATGTAGCAACTGTTGGATATAATTTTTTTTTCTATCTTATTCTTTCTGTTTAGTGATGCTGTTTGACAAGTCTTTGAAATATACAGGTGTTAGTACAGATGATCAGAGTAATGTAGGTGTACAAATGATCTCATATATATTAGACACACGTACTATAGTATTTAAAGGTCTTTTGACTAGCACATATAACCTATTAGCAATTTAAGATTAATAGAGACTAGTAGACACAGACTATACCACATCCTACTCATACAGCATTCAGTGTACTACGGTCCTCCTCCACAGTCAGTATTGCCTACATATTCGCAGCAGGGTTTATGTTCATTCTTACGCCTATTATGTTTTGCACCCTCCCATCTATACTCTGCAGGATAGTCTTTTAGACTGACCTGTAGTTCCTTATAGCTTTACTATGCAGTTGAAATGCCCCTAGAAAATCTTAAAGTTTTTTGAAAAGGGAACTTTGACTCATTACTCTATGCATGCAAGATAGGGTAGCAGAGTCCAGGGACACTAAGCTACTGATGTGTGGATACGAACTCCTGCCTGTGATCTTACACAATCATTATGATTAAAGGTCCATTTTCCCCCTGCAGCCCTATTAACCCTAGTTTAATGTTGAGCTCACACTCTTTGCAAGAGAACTGTTTATTTTCCAAAAACCTTTTATCACGGTATCAAATGTTTGATTCTTTCTGTTTCATGATGCTGTTTGCCAAGTCTTTTGAAATATCCAGGTGTTAGCATAGATGATCAAAGTAATGTAAGTGCACAAATTATAATATAATTTAGGCACATATACTATAGTATTTAAAGCTCTTATGACTAACACATATAACCTATTAGCAACCTAAGCCTTAGAGGGACTCGTAGACACTGACCATACCACACCCACTTATACAGCATTCAGTGTCCTACAGTCCTCTTCAACAGTTAGTATTGCCTACAGATCCTACCGCAGAAGGGTTTGTGTTTATTCTTATGTTTATTATGTTCTGCACCCTCCAATCTATACTCAGCAGGTTAGTTTCTTAGATTGACCTGTAGATCATTGTAGCCTCACTATAGAGTGAAAAGGCCCCTGGATAATCTTCAAGTTTTTTTAGAGGTAAAAACCCTTTTCCTGCTCTATATGGTTCACATGATTTTCATTGCTCAACTTCTTAAGCAACTCTACAATACCAGTCCCCTTGAAATTTCTGTCTAAGGGAATTACAGCAATAACTATATTTATATTAAGTGTCATGAATAACCACACCCCTCTCCCAACTGTGAGCAGCTTTTGTCTGCTGATATATGCCACCTCATTAGGTCCAAGAGTGACCGTCTCATTTGAAAATCTCCCCTTATTGTAAATTCTGGCCTCAAGTAGGCCCAAGAGTGGCCTCATAGAATCCACAGGGAGTATCATTCGCCATATTAGAAAATGGAGGTTCCATTATGTTATATCCACTCATATTGTTAACATACTAATCAATTATGATCTTAAATGTCTGATCTTTGGATTATGTGGTGGGCGTAGGATACATTTTAATTTATTCCATTTAACCATTATAATCACATCACATATAAGTCACAAACATAGAGTATGGCTGTAGAGCATTTTTCTTTTCTCTTTTATAGTACTGATCAAGGCCATTCTTCTCTACTTATTATTTTATTTATTTACTTTTTTTTTCTTTTCTCTTAAAAGGACTGATGGATGATATTGATACGTAAGCATGTCCCTCGTGTATGTGGATATATATCCTGTTTGTCTACATTATCAAAACCTCAATAAAAAAATATTAATAAAAAAAAAAACACTCCTCCAGTGCGGTAATATATCTATTATAGTATGAATACATTTTGCTGTAACTACAATAGTATGATCGATATATTAATCAAGAGAAGGATGCTGCATGAATTTTAGACAACCACAAGTACTGTGTCTTTAAATAACTTTGATCAATCTCTCAGCATTTGCTACCAGCTTTGTTTTGACAAATACTTCAACACAGTTATACTACTTATAGTGCTAGCAGTACAAGGAGAGTACCAGTTTGGTTAGTGCACCCTTCTCTAAAAGAAGGTTTACAATGTAAGTTTGTTTTTTAAATTAGTTCAACATTGTTTGAGTCTTAGGTCGATATTTATCAATGTGCAAGCTGACATGATACGAAGTAGAGTATCATGTCCACTGCACATCGATAAATGCCGACAGCATACACTCCCGGCATTTATCATTGTACTAGCAGTTCTTGTGAAATGCTGGTGCAATGCTGCCCCCTGCAGATTCGCAGCCAATCTGTCACTAGCAGGGGGTCTCAATCAACCGATCATATTCGATCGGGTTGATTTCTGTCCGCGGCCTCAGAGCAGGCGGGCAAGCTATGGAGCAGCAATCTTTAGACCGCTGCCTCATAACTTCTGTTTACGGCTAGCCTGAAGGCTCGCCGGAAACAAGGGACATCAAGCTCCATATGGAGCTTGATAAATATGCCCCATAATATTAACAACTGGAGGGAAGTTAAAATACAGAGAGTCCCCTGACGCGGTCGCGTTTCACATACGCTTCCTCAGAGGGGTACGCGTTAGTGCAAGATGAGCTCTTTTATGACGGTGTAGGTACATGCCTCTGAATGATGATAGGTTGCGAGCGTAAGTATTCATTGGCTCTTGAAGGTGTCAGTCATCAATATAGTGAAACCTTGTTTCCTGGTAAGTTCAATATAGAGAGAAGTAAGGCTTGTAATATTTACTCTAGATTAGGCATAAAGCGCCCGCTTGGACTTGGGGACTTTGACTCAATTCTGATTATTTCAGGTACAATTATACAATCGATCATCTGATATTGATGATGGAATGGACCTATTACTGCATAGTATACAACACACCTCTTGTTAATTATAAGAGTTACGTGTATTCATATGATTGTTTATGTAGCAAAAGGGATTTTTTGGATACTTAATGAACAAATATTTATTCTGCATAGTGCTCCCTATCAACGAAGTAAAGAGTTTGTGTGAGTGTGCTTAAATTTAGTTGCTTACAGTAATAACATATATAATGTTCAGTTTACTTGACATTATTCAACCTATTACCTCATTTTGACATTTGCTAAACTTGAAATTCGTTTTGATGTGATAGATATCGTGACCTGGCGTTTGATATATTTATTCTATTAAATGCTATTAGGAATTTTGAATATCGAGTGCATTGCTACTTGTGTGAGATGTGCAGAGGTTAAAATAAACTTCAATAGTGCAAAATTTATGGATTAGATTAAAACAAAAAGTGTTTTTTTTTTTTTCTATTTTATTCACTGTAATGTGTGTACATTACGATTCATTCAAGAATAATGTGCTTACTATTATCAACAGTAGTGATAGTGGACCAGTGATGTGATTAAAAAAATGATAAAATTAAAAGTGAAAAAACACATTATGCAAAAAAATTCTACCTATGTGAATATATTATACTTAAAGTGACCCTATATCATAAGGTAAAGTGATATGATGTTTGATAGTATTTTGGGCATGATAAGCCTCTGATTACAAATATACATTATAATTATTGCTGTCATTCATTCCATAGGGCTTAACACTGTTCAGTAAATCCATTTGCATTCCATTTTTAATAATGTCTGTTCTACATTGCCTCCTCTAATTCCAAGGGTGACCTGTTGTAATACCGCAAATTTCAATGTAGATTCATTATTGTTGTGTTTGTTGTGAGTGTGTCTTGCGACACTAGTTATAATTTTACCTTTCTCCAAATCTTTTTGGTGTTTCTACAATGTTCTAATATCCTTGTTCTGGCTTGTGTTGTCGTCATCCCAACATAGAACAAATCACATGGACACTGCAATACATATATCACTCCAATTGAAGTGCAGGGAAAATGTGATGTTATGACATGTTGTTTACCATATTTGTCTTGTATAAAGTTTTATAACTTTTGGGCACGTACTGCATGTACCACATGGGAACATACCAGGAGATTAGATTGCCCTTCTGGGTTTGTGAACATAGTGGCTTGTGACTAACATGTCTTTCAAGTTTTTTGGCCTTTTGTAACCAATTGAAACCTGGTCTGGCTGGCAAGGGGGGGGGGATCATTTTGTAGTATATGCCAGTTGTTATTAATTACACCGATAACTTGTTTAATTTGTGGATTAAAAGTAGTAATAAATCTGGTGACATTGTCTGTTTGTTTTTACCAAGGCTGTAACAACGTTTGACACTCTGTTTTTAATGCCTGTGTTTGTGCACGTTTGACAGAGTAGTTACTGTAACCTCTTTCTTTTAGCCTATTAGATAGTTTGATTGCTTCTTGTTTATACTCTGAGGTGTTGGAACTATTTAGTCTCAACCTTATAAATTCCCCTTTAGGGATGGCTTTAAGGGTACTTGGGGCATGGGCACTAGTATGATGCAGCAAAGGTTATTGTAGCTATTGCTTTTCTATACATTTTAGTGCTAATTTGTCCTGCCTTATTCTTGTTAATTTCCAAATCTAAGAAGTTTACTTGATGGTAACTGTATTTATATGTTAGTCTTAGATTAATATTATTAGTGTTGAGAATGTTCATGAATTCTTGCAGAGTATCCAAGGGGCTTTTCCAGATAAACATGAACATCATCAATATAGCGAATCCACAAAGGGATATATTGTGTATAGATGTCATGGTCATCTGCAAAAACAGTCTTGCTTTCTCACCAGCCTAGGAATGAGTTAGTGCATGTTGGAGCACATGCTGTGTCCATGGCTGTGCCTTGAATTATTTACACCTTACCAGGAAACAAGGCTTCACTATATTGATATAAATAAAAAGAGAGAAGCGCTCAAACTGGGAACGAACAATAGCATAATAGCTTGTTCTATGGCTAGTTACCACCCAAGAAGCAGTCTCTTTTTGCTCAACATGTGCCTTTCACAGAGAAGAACTTTCCTGAAGCATATCAGTCTGATATTGACGTCACAGTACAGTCCAGCCCTGAAATACCAGGCAATCCCTCTCTGAACGATAGAAACAGCAAAACTCCAGATGTACGTTTCGGCCTATTGTGGGCCTCGTCAGTGAGGTGCAGCCATATCCCTCTAGGCACACTGAGCAACGGGTCCACGTCTGGATTCCCGCATCACACTTAGGGAGACTTTCCTAAGTGCCATAATTTGCATAAATAAAAAGTGTGAAGTGCTCAACCTGGGAATGAGCAATAGCATAATAGCTTGTTCTATGGCTAGTTACCACCCAAGAAGCAGCCTCTTTTTGCTCAACATGTGCCTTTCACAGAGAAAAACTTTCCCAAAGCATAACAGTCTGATCCTGACTTCACAGTGCAGTCCAGGCCTGAAATACCAGGAAATCCCTCTCTGAGTGAGAGAAACAGCAAAACCCCAGATGTACGTGAGGTGCAGCCATATCCCTCTAGGCACACTGAGCAACGGGTCAACGTCTGGATTCCCGCAATCACATTTAGGGAACGAAACATACGACTGGGGTTTTGCTGTTTCTCTCGTTCAGAGAGGGATTGCCTGGTATTTCGGGGCATGTACCTACACCGTCATAAAAGAGCTCATCTTGCAGCCACACGTACCCCTCTGAGGAAGCGTATCTGAAACGCGACCGTGTCAGGGGACTCTCTGTATTTTAACTGCCCTGCAGTTAATATTAAGACTCAAACAATGTTGAACTAGTTTAAAAACAAACTTATGTTGTAAACCTTCTTTTAGAGAAGGGTGCACTAACCAAACTGGTACTCTCCTTGTACTGCTAGCACTATAAGTAGTATAACTGTGTTGAAGTATTTGTCAAAACAAAGCTGGTAGCAAATGCTGAGTGATTGATCAAAGTAATTTAAAGATACAGTACTTGTGGTTGTCTAGAATTCATGCAGCATCCTACCCTTGATTAATATATCGATTGTACTATTGTAGTTACAACAAAAAATATTCATACCATAATATATATATTACAGCACTGGAAGAGTGTTTTTAAATGTGTGTGTGTGTGAGCAGCAAGAAGTTGGTTTTATTTTTTGCTGCCCTTTTTTATTTAAAATAATTATAAAAGGTTATATTTTAATGAATTAATTATTCAAACATACATGGATAGTACATAAAAGCAAACCTCTTTTTTGGAGCATACTCTCCTCTTTGTGAGATCTGCTCTTATTTGATACGTTCTAATTTGTTGCTTAAAGTACAACTATTTATGCTAACCCACATACATATTCAACAAGGTTAATAAGTAGCAATTCAAACTATATATAATTTGTTTTCTTTTCTTTAATGAATACATAATAACTAGCTATATCTAGGTTTCGTTAAAAACTTTTTTATTTTATCAAATCCTTTTGAAATTAAAATTAACTTACATAACCTTTTGGCCGGACAGCAAAAAAGATTACAAGAATTGAATTATTTATTTTATGCCTCTAATGACAAACCAAACAGTATAGGAGAGGATCAAATTCTATTATGCCAATCTCACTCTATACTCTATACAAACATTCTAAGACAGAGATGGTGAAATTTACATTTCTTTCAGAGGTATCAACAAGACAATATGATACCGAGAAGGTTAAGGATAAAAATGTTTCCAGCATATGATCTTAAGAAACAGTAACATATTGAAAGGTGGGAAAAAGCACTGACTACTTGTTCACTCACACTGATACAGGTCCTGATAGTAGCGGATCAAGATGAAATAGCAGTGTTGGAAGAATCATTACAAACACAAAATGATGACTTAAAACCCGTTGAAAACTTAGAAAAATTTAATTACTTGTACAAACAATATCAAGGAGAGCTTGATAAACTGGAAAATGAATTGATAGTTAATAAAAAAACAAAAATATGAAAGAGATCACAGTGCTTACCTTAATAAAAGAGTGTATAGATGGCAAAAAAGACATAATACACAGACTCATAATGTGAATAAACCACAAAATCTAATACAATTAAATGAAAGTGTAATTGAAGTCTCTGAATCTAATACATCATCAATAGATAGTGCTAATTCGGATAACAACACTCAGCCCAGAACCTATACTAGATCACAAATGTTGGCTATTGAAAATAGAGCCATTTCTACTCCCTCCACCTCATCTTCCTCTTTTTTAGGACAACCTCCACAAACAGATCTAGTCGCTACCACGAATATAACACCACAACAGTTCAGGCCAAACAAAAGCAAAACCCAAGCACCACCATTCAGAGAAACCAGAAAGAGACAACCAAGCCCATTCTCCAACATCCGGATGGGCACTTGAAAGTCATAAACCTCACTCAGCATACTTTTAATCCTGACCATATCACAATTCTCTCCAAAGGGTTAAGGTTCTGTCCTACTAACAATTTAAACAAATTAGAACTAGTGAAAGATGTGCATCTTTTTACTAGAAAATTGTTATTGAAAAAATTATACGTCAAAAAAGAATTAGGTGATGATTGGACTGTATCTGACCAATCTGCACTACAAGACTGACAAGAACTCTTACATGAAAATACTACAGTAACCAGCCCTCATGTTAATTGGCGAGATAAGATAAAAAATAAATCCAAATATATACCCCCTAAAAGCCTGTCTCCAGAATAGAAGTTTTCAAACAAATAGTATGTCAGCAAATAGAACAACTACCTCAGTATTGGTCTACATTAAATTTAACTACTTCAGAAACAAAACCACTGAAATAAATTCACACATTATTATTATTTATTATTATCATTTATTTGTATAGCACCGACAAATTCCGTAGCGCTGGGTACAATGATAGGGGTATATAATAACAATGATTTTTGATAAAATACAAAACATAACAAAACTAACCAAATATAATACAAGAAGAAGAGGGCCCTTCTCTGGAGACCTCACAGTCTACAGGTTTAGGGTGCAAAGACATAAGGTTGGGGTAGCTTGTTACATCAGTTGTAGTTGCAGCAGTGAGTCAGGCAGTTCATGTAGTAGTTTGGTTCGGACGATGAATGGAGGAGAGATGGTATGCCTCTCTGAGTAGCTTTTCAAGGAGAGTCTGAAGCTATACATGGTTGGAGACAGTCTTATGGAGTGGGGTAGAGAGCTCCAGAGGACAGGAGCAGCATGTGTGAAGTCTTGGAGGCAGGAGTGGGACATAGAGATAACAGGAGTGGAGACACGTAGGTCAAAGGTTGATTGAAGAAGACAGGATGGGGAATATTTCATAATGAGAAAGGAAATATAGTTGGGAGCTAGACTGTTTAATTCTTTGTAAGTTATGGTTAATACTTTAAATTGTATTCTGGAGTGTATGGAGAGCAAGTGTAGAGACTGACAGAGTGGAGCAGCTGATGTAGATCGGCAACTTAGGTGGATGAGTCTAGCATTCATAATAGATTGGAGGGAGGAGAGACGGTGTTTTGGAAGGCCATTTAGGAGTAGATTGCAATAATCAATGCGTGACAAAATGAGGGAATGAATAAGTATTTTTGTAGTTTTTGGAGTAAGGAAGGGACGAATTCTAGAAATGTTGCATAGACATGGAATGATACCATCATAAAATCTTCGGACAAGGGAGGTAATGTGGTGTTATGGCAAAAGGATATGTATCTAGCCATGAAACAGTTGGACAATACGCAATGTTATAGAAACCTGTTTGGCAATCCTACACAGATGTATCTTGATAAATACAATAAAATCATTGAAAATGCTTTAAAAGTTAAAGTAGAAAATACATCTGAAAAAAAGTTCTTGATACAGCCACATCCAACTACAGCCTCCTTTTACCTAAAACCAAAGGTTCACAAAGACATTCACAAACCACCAGGTAGACCCATTGTCTCTAGCAATAATAGCTTAACTGAGAAAACTTGTCAGTACATAGATCAGAGAGAGAGTACCTTTATACATTAACATCCTACGTGAAGGATACAATGGAAGTGCTCTAAATATTAGACAATCTGACTTTGTGCAAAGATTCCATCCTGGTAACAGCGGATGTAGAGTAACTTTAAACAAGTATTAAACACAAATTAGGGGAACAAGTTATTTCTTATTTTTTATCATCAATCATAATTACGATTATTACATTTCATTTTAAATAATAACTATTTTACATTCAAAGATTCTTTTTTATCTACAAATTCAAGTCACAGCCATGGGCACAGCATGTGTCCCGACATACGCTAACTTATTCCTAGGCTTGTGGGAAAGCAAGACTGTTTTTGCAGATGACCATGACATCTATACACAATATATCCCTTTGTAGATTTGCTATATTGAAGATGTTCTGTTTATCTGGGAAGGCATCTTGGATACTCTGCAAGAAATCATGAACATTCTCAACAATAATAATCTTAATCTAAGACTAACATATGAATACAGTTACCATCAAGTAAACTTCTTAGATTTGAAAAATAACAAGAACGAGGCAGGACAAATTAGCATTAAAATGTATAGAAAAGCAACATCTACAAACACCTTGCTGCATCAGCCCCAAGTACCCTTAAAGCCATCCATAAAGGGGAATTTATAAGGTTGAGATGAAATGTGCAATTCGGTTCGATTTGGAAATTCGGAAAATTCTGCAAATTCGGAGATTCGGATCGAACCAAATTTCCGATTTAAAATACTGCTGAATTTACTGAATAAATACAAATTAATTCGGATTTATTCGGTAAATTCGGATGGACATGGATTACACTAGTATTGTACAGTATATTAGGTTATATCACTCTGCTATGGGTTACACCTAATATACAGTACATAATACTAGTCTAATACACAGCACACATACCAAAATTCCGAATTTCTGAACCGAACCGAATCAAACCGAATCCAGCAGAATTTTTTTAATCCGAATTAATCCGAAACAAATCCGAAGCGAATTTGAAAACCTCTGAATCCATCCAAATCGAACCGAAACAAATTTTTCGATCATGCACATATCTAGATGAAATTGTTCCAACACCTCAGAGTATAAACAAGAAGCAATCAAACTGTCCAATAGGCTAAAAGAAAGAGGATAGAGTAACCGCTCTGTCAAATGTGCAAAATTACAGGCATTAAAAAAAGAGCATCAAACGTTGTTACAACCTCGCCAAAGACAAACAGACAATGTCACCAGAATAATTACTACTTTTAATCCACACATGAAACAAGTTATCAGTGGAATTAATAACAACTGGCATATACAACAAAATTATCCCCTCCTTGCCAGCCAGATAGATAACCAGGTATCAATTGGTTACAAAAGGTTAAAAAAATTGAAATACCTGTTAGTCACAAGCCACTATGTCACAAAATCAGAAGGGCAAGCCAATCTCCAGGTATGTTCCCATGTGGTACATGCAGTACGTGCCCAAAGGTTATAAAACTCAAATATATACAAGACAAATATGGTAAAAAACATGTCATAACATCATATTTTTCCTGCACTTCAATTGGAGTTGTATATGTATTGCAGTGTCCATGTGATTTGTCCTATGTCGGAATGATGACAACACAAGCCAGAACAAGGATATTAGAACATTGTAGAAACATCCGTAACGCCAAAAAAGATTTGGAGAAAGGCAAAATCATAACTAGTGTCGCAAGACACTTTCACAACAAACACAACAGTAAGGAATCTATGTTGAAATGTGTGGTATTACAACAGGCCACCCTTGGAATTAGAGGAGGCAATGTAGAACAGACATTATTAAAAATGGAATGCAAATTGATTCATTTACTGAACAGTGTTAAGCCTTATGGAATGAATGACAGCAATAATTATAATGCATATTTGTAATCAGTGGCTTATCATGCCCAAAATAATATCAAACATCATATCACTTTACCTTATGATATAGGGTCACTTTAAGTATAATATATTCAAATACGGACAAGTTACGAGTTTTGCATTAGGAGCTATGAGGTGCTATGAGCAGTTTTTTCTCACCGCTCACTTACCTACAGCGTTGGTATTACGGGTTTTTACAAACCCAGCGTTAAAAGGCAAGAAGTGAGCATAGAGCAAAATTGTGCTCCATACCGCACTTCAATACCAGCACTGCTTAAGTCAGCAGTGAGCTGGTCGTACGTGCTCGTGCACTATTTCCCCATAGACATCAATGGTGAGTGCCGGCTGAGAAAAAGTCCTTTGGATTGGAAAAGCCAATGGAATGCAAGCTCAATCCTATTAGCTGATTGGATCAGCCAATAGGATTGAACTTCAATCCTATTGGCTGATTGCATCAGCCAATAGGATTTTTTCTACCTTAATTATGATTGGCTGATAGAATTCTATCAGCCAATTGGAATCTAAGGGACGCCATCTTGGATGACGTCATTTAAAGGAACCTTCATTCAGTAAGAAGACTCCGGATGAAGAGGATGCTCCGCGTTGGACGTCTTGAAGATGGACCCGCTCCGCGTTGGATGGATGAAGATAGAAGATGCCGTCTGGATGAAGACATCTGCCCGTCTGGTGGACCATTTCACTCCCGGTTTGGATGAAGAATTCTCCCAGCTTCGTTGAGGACTTTGGCCCAGTTGGATGTAGACTTCTGCCGCTTCCTTGAGGATGGATGTCCTGTCTTCAGAACTGTAAGTCGATCTTCAGGGGGTTAGTGTTAGGTTTTTTAAGGGTGTATTGGGTGGATTTATTTTTTAGGTTAGGGATTTGGGCTGCAATAGAGCTAAATGCCCTTTTAAGGGCAATGCCCATCCAAATGCCCTTTTCAGGGCAATGGGGAGCTTAGGTTTTTTTAGTTAGTATTTTATTTGGGGGTTTGGTTGTGTGGGTGGTGGGTTTTACTGTTGGGGGGTTGTTTGTATTTTTTTTACAGGTAAAAGAGCTGATTACTTTGGGGCAATGTCCCGCAAAAGGCCCTTTTAAGGGCTATTGATAGTTTAATTTAGGCTAGGGTTTTTTTTTTTGTGGGGACTTTTTTTTAGTTTGATAGGGCTATTAGATTAGGTGTAATTAGTTTAAAGATCTGTAATTTGTTTTTTATTTTCTGTAATTTAGTGGGGTTTTTTTGTGATTTTGCTAATTTAATTTAATTTATTTCATTGTTTTAATTTAGTTCATTTATTTAATTGTAGTGTAGAGTTAGGTGTTAGTGTGACTTAGGTTAGGTTTTATTTTACAAGTCAATTTGTATTTATTTTAGCTAGGTAGTTATTAAATAGTTAATAACTATTTAATAAGTATTCTACCTAGTTAAAATAAATGCAAACTTGCCTGTATAATAAAAAATAAACCCTAAGCTAGCTACAATGTAACTATTAGTTATATTGTAGCTAGCTTATCGTTTATTTTATAGGTAAGTATTTAGTTATAAATAGGAATAATTTAGTTAATTATAGTAATTTTCTTTAGATTTATTTAAATTATATTTGTTAGGGGTGTTAGGGTTAGATTTAGGGGTTAATACATTTAATATAGTGGTGGCGACGTTGGGGACGGCAGATTAGGGGTTAATAAGTATAATGTAGGTGGTGGCGATGTTAGAGGCAGCAGATTAGGGGTTAATAATATTTAACTAGTGTTTGTGAGGCGGGAGTGCGGCGGTTTAGGGGTTAATATGTTTATTCTAGTGGCGGCGATGTCCGGAGCAGCAGATTAGGGGTTAAAAATTTTATTATAGTGTTTGCAATGTGGGAGGGCTTCGGTTTAGGGGTTACTAGGTAGTTTATGGATGTTAGTGTACTTTTCAGCACTTTAGTTATGAGTTTTATGCTAGTGTAAAACTCATAACTACTGACTTTAGAATGCGTTACGGATCTTGGAGGTAGAGGGTGTACCGCTCACTTTTTGGCCTCCCAGGACAGACTCATAATACCAGCGCTATGGAAAGGGTTTACAAAGTTTACGTTAGTCTGTAAGGCCAAAGATGTGTGCGGTGCCCCTAAATGTGCAAGACTCGTAATAGCAACGTTAGTGAAAAAGCAGCATTAGGACCTGTTAACGCTGCTTTTTCATCTTAACGCAAAACTCGTAATCTAGCCGATAGGTAGTCATTTTTTACACAATGTGTTGTTTCACTTTTAATTGTATCCTTTTTTATTCACATCACTGGCCAACTATCACTACTGTTGATAATGAATATAGTTTTTTACTAGTAAGCACATTATTCTTGAATGAGTCGTAATCTACGCTCACTACAATGAATAAAATAGAAAACAAAAATAAACACTTTTTGTTTTATTCTAATCCATAAAGTTTGCACTATTGAGGTTTATTTTAATGCAATGCACTCGATATTCAAAATTCAAAATTCCAAATAGCATTTGATAGAATAAATATATCAAACACCAGGTCACGATATATATCACATCAAAATGTGTTTCAAGTTTAGCAAATGTCAAACAGCTAGTTTATGAGTTATGCACGCTATAGGGAAATTAACAAACGCAACAAAAGTTGCGTTATTTAACCCCCTATAGCGTAGCCATTACACATTTTCAAACAGCCGGCCTGTGTGTGCGATATGTTGCTTTTAAGCTCCATACTGCACAAAATTCAAGCAATGTTTTGACGTGCTCGTGCACGCTTTCCCCATAGACATCAATGGGGAAAGCGGGTCAGAAAAAAGTCTAACACCTGCGATTGCGGAAAGAAGAGCTCCGTAAAGCATCCCCATTGATGTCTATGGGGAAAATAAAAGTTACGTTTAAACCTAACACCCTAACATAAACCCCAAGTCTAAACACCCCTAATCTATTGCCCCCGACATCGCCGACACCTACCTACAGTTATTAACCCCTAATCTGCCGCTCCAGATATCGCTGCTACTATATTAAAGCTATTAACCCCTATTCTGCCACACCCCAAAATCGCTGCCACTATATTAAAGTAATTAACCCCTATTCCGCTGCACCCCAACATCGCCGCCACTATATTAAAGTTATTACAACTAAAAATAGTAGCTGTGAGAAAGAATGACAAGGCAGCACACAAATTGCATAAATAACAAGTGGTTTATTTGCTAAACCTACACATGTCAGAAACAAAAATACCCCAATCCCATTGTGTAAGTAAAAGGAGTGAAATATATGAACCAAGCCTGGTTAACACCTAATATCTAGCACATAACCGTTAAACTTCCGTTATAACAAGTAATTATATTATTGTAACAAACAACATAACAAAAACATTTTGCCTGCTACAAACAAGAATGTGAAAGATATATTGTTGCAACAAATGTATCAATATAGACACAGAATATTAAATGTCCATGAATACCAGAGCACTTAGTGTGAATCACACGCTCTGTGTGTGTGAAATTGTTGCAAAGAAACAGTTCCAGCGTTACTAATTGGAAAACCAACTTGGATTACAAAGCAAGCAGCCTCACCACATTCGCGGTGCAAAGTTCCAGTATATCATCCAAAACCAGCTTATATAATTACCACTTGATCCATCTTAAAACTTGCATATGCTTCATACCGGATCCTTGGTAAATCTCCAAACAAAGCGGTTTATGTAAAGGCTCCTATGCGGTTAATGCCTCCTTGTACTCACAGGACCGGACCTTAGATTCAAGACTGCTGTATGCTTGTTAGTTGTTAGAATCACATCACAGTAACTCGGTGAGCTTGGGACCAGCTGCCAGGAAATTAACACTCCACTTCAAACAGTTGCCAAACATCAGGCATGACGCGTTTCGCCCCTCCCCTTTAGTGGGCTGACTTTAGGGCTTCATCGGATGCTTGTATGTGGTAATTACACCACTTTTATAGCTCAATGGCTAATTTAAATATTTAATTGATGACAATTTTAACGACAGTGCTGCAACCTTATATACAAAGTTAAGTTACAACATCTATTTGACATACACCATATTTATTAAATAGTTACATGTTATGCAACATATTTTAGGGTATCCTTTTCATTTCGGGATGGAAAAAAGTCAAAACTACACAAATTCTCAGCAAATGCAATTTTCACATCTCCTAACTTTTTCTTACATTTTGGGCAAGACTATTGACTACTATCTGTACAACTGGATTAATAAAAAGAGAGAAATACCAAGGGTTATTTGTTGTCCCCTATAAAGAAATGGGATTGTGGTATTTTTGTTTCTGACATGTGCAGGTTTAGCAAATAAACCACTTGTTATTTATGCAATTTGTGTGCTGCCTTGTCATTCTTTCTCACAGCTACTATTTTTAGTTGTGACTTCTCTTATATATTATTTGAATATTATTTTATGACTGCTAGCACCTAATTTGTTTTTGTTTGTAACCAAGGTAGAGTGCACACATTTAATAAATTTGAAATTTTGGACTTATGCAGCTTATTGTATGCTGCTTCAGTTGAGCACCTACCCTTGATTATAAACCAAGTGGAGTTTATTTGGATTTTGCTTTCCTCCATATTGTCAGGAACTGTGTTTCGATTCCGGGGTGGCAAAATGGCATTTAAAATTACTGATGAAAGATGGCAAAGTGATGTGAGTGAAGCTTTTAAAGCCACATTTATCATTGATGAACAAAATATTGATGAAAAAAGTGAGGATGTGTTTACAGCATTTAAACTATATAAAGCCAAAGCTATTAAAGAACTGAAACTCAAATGGGATATTGCTAGCTTTGAGAACTATGTTAGAGAAAAACTAATACCAAGAGGTCTAAGGATTAAATTGGACCCTGGTATTAGTTTAAGGGGACCTAATGCCGATAATGAGTTTATTGCAAAATGGAATGCAATTCTAACTAAATGTACAATCGAACTGATGGAATTAATGATATCAGAGGATAAAGTTAGAAGAAAGTAAGATGGAGGTTGAAAAGGCATATGTAGCTGTAAATATTTTTTCTGTAGATCCAGATTTTGAAAAATTAAATAAAGAGATTCAAAGGAATTTAGATAAATTAAAAATGAAGTGAAATTTAGGAAGAGAAAAAAAATAATGAAAGATCAGGATGATGAGAGGAAAAATAAGATCTATATCTACAGAAAAAGTAATAACAGCCGAAAATCATACGACTCAGGGACTGACAACTCATATATTGAGCAAAATGAAATTGTGGCCGGCTCCTTACAAGAACTACCCCCTTTAGGCGGAAAACAAGGAGGGGGGAGGCGAAAGAGAGGGAGGTGGACGCTCTTCAAACAGGAGAAGAGGTGGTGGGAGATACAGGAACAACAGAGGCACACGGATGTTAACCAGAAACCAGAGGGTGTAACCTCTATCCTGGGTTCACAACCAACTGAGGGTACTGATACCCTCAGAGTTGTTAACCTATCTTCCGTTCCCCTCTCCCTCACACAAATGTCACTGCTAAGTAAAGGTTTTTTGTTCTGTCCATCGGCACATTTGGATAAATTTGAATTCATAAAGGATCTTAACTTCTTCGCTAGAAAGTTGGTGCTTAAAAAAGTTATGAATAGAAAAGTTGATCCGGATGTGCCCTTGGACAGAAGTGACAAACTTGCCCTAGATGACTTACTGTCACTTTTAGAGGACCAAAATGAACATGTTGACAAAATTCAACACCCCAAAAAAAATCAAATTTCAGACCAACTTCCAAGTATATGCCCCCACTCTCAACTGCTCCAGAGATCCAAAACTTTGTAAGATGCGTTGAAAGAGAGATTGGGGAACTACAAGGTTGTGAAGTTGTTCAGGATAATTTGAGTATAAATGAGAGAAGGTCTCTTAAGGAATTACTCAATAGTAAGGGACTCATTTTCAAATCATCTGATAAAGGTGGAAACTTGGTGGTCATGAATGATTATGACTATGTGGCAGAAGTCCAGAGGCAATTATCTAACACTACACAGTATGAATTAACTAATAGAGCGGCATTTGACACATCTTGTAATGAACTTTTGTTTATTCTCAATGATGCTCTGTGAGAAGGGCTAATAACAACTAAAGAGCATGCATTCATGTTCAAAAAGTTTCCAATTGTGCCAACCTTTTACTGCATCCCTAAGCTGCACAAATGCATGAGTAAACCGCCGGGACGACCGATTATCTCGGGCATAGGGGAGCCAATGGAGGGGGCAAGTAGGTATATAGACTACTTTATACGACCCTTCCTAAGTTCATTGCCCTCCAATGTCCAAGATACTTCAGAAGTCCTTAGGAAATTGGATGGCATTGACGTTGATGAGGATACATAGTTGGTGACCCTTGATGTCGAGTCGTTATACTCCTCGATCCCTCATGCTGTAGGGATCAGAGCGACTAGATATTTTCTTGAACAAAGAGGGCATGATTTTCAGAAACATACTGACTTTGTAATCCCTTTGTTACATTTGATATTAAATAATAATATCTTCCATTTTGACGGAAAGTATTATAGACAGCTCCAAGGTACGGCCATGGGTGACATGTGCCCCCACCTATGCCTGTTTACATCTTGGCTTATGGGAGGCACGAGAAGTTTTTTCATGCTTTGAATCCCTGGTGGAGGCACATGTGGCACTCTGGCTCCGCTATGTGGACGACATTCTCCTCCTATGGAGGGGTAGTAAAGAATGATTAGAACATTTCTTGAGTATTTTGAACACTGACAATGGGTACAATATTTTTCTTACATGTGAAATGAGTAAAGAGGAAGCAACATTCTTAGATTTATCAATAAGAAAAGAAGGTAGACACCTAACCACTAAGGTTTATCATAAATCAACGGCCACCATTAGCCTCCTACATGCTAGCAGTCATCATCCTGAATGCTTAAAATCTGGCATTCCAGCTGGCCAATTCCTTCGGTTGAGAAGGAATTGTTCCAATTCAGAGGAATTTGAATTACAGGCTAAAGAGATGTCATGTAAGTTCCTTGAAAGAGGATATTCTAAAAGACAGGTTAAAAGGGCCTGGACTAGGGCTAGGAATAGCACAAGGAATGATCTGCTCTACAGACAAAGTGCAGTTAAAAGGAATGGAGACAAGGTACGCCTTATAACTCAGTTTAATTCACACTGGGGTAAACTTAGAGATATAATGAAAAAATATTGGCACATGTTGACTATTGACACTGAACTGAGAGATTATGTAGGAGACTTCCCTTTATTGACAGCACGTAGAGCTGATAGTCTCAAGGACAAGCTTGTCAGAAGTGAATACATAAGAAAACCAACAACCAATTGGTTAAGTGCAAGAGGTAAATGGCAAGTCTGTAGCCCTTGTGGGCATTGTGTGTATTGTAGGTTCATACAAAAAACATGTAAATTTGAAACCTCAACAGGTAGACAATATAATATAAAACAATGGATCACCTGTAACACTACAGGTGTCATTTACCTCCTGCACTGTTCGTGTCCCCTATATTAAATAGGGAAAACTAAACGTGACCTGAAAGATCGAGTGAAGGAGCATAGGGATGACATTAAGACTAAAGAACAGGATAGTCCGGTGGCTAGACACTTTGAATTATACCACAACTCTGACTTTACTATTATGAAAGTGACTGGTATTCAGCATATAAAACAGCACCGCCGTGGTGGTGATGTTGATAACATGCTATTAAGGAATGAATCCCGATTGATCTACCGCTTAAACACACTGGCTCCAAATGGCCTTAATGAAAAAATTGATTTCTCATGTTTCCTGTAGAACACTTTCTTTGTAGGGGACAACAAATAAACCTTGGTATTTCTCTCTTTTAATTAATTCAGTTGTACAGATAGTAGTCAATAGTCTTGCCCAGAATATAAGAAAAAGTTAGGAGATGTGAAAATTGCATTTGCTGAGAATTTGTGTAGTTTTGACTTTGCCATCCCGGAATGAAAAAGATACCCTAAAATATGTTGCATAACATGTAACTATTTAATAAATATGGTGTATGTGCAAATAGATGTTGTAGTTTAACTTTGTATATAAGGTTGCAGCACTGTTGTTAAAATCGTCATCAATTAAATATTTAAATTAGCCATTGAGCTATAAAAGTGGTGTAATTACCACATACAAGCATCCGATGAAGCCCTAAAGTCAGCCCACTAAAAGGGAGGGGCAAAACGCGTCATGCCTGACGTTTGAGAAGCGGCAACTGTTTGAAGTGGAGTGTTAATTTCCTGGCAGCTGGTCCCAAGCTCACCGAGTTACTGTGATGTGATTCTAACAACTAACAAGCATACAGCAGTCTTGAATCTAAGTTCCGGTCCTGTGAGTACAAGGAGGCATTAACCGCCTAGGAGCCTTTATATAAACCGATTTGTTTGGAGATTTACGAAGGATCCGGTATGAAGCATATGCAAGTTTTAAGATGGATCAAGTGGTAATTATATAAGCTGGTTTTGGATGATATACTGGAACTTTGTACCTCGAATGTGGTGAGGCTGCTTGCTTTGTAATCCAAGTTGGTTTTCCAATCAGTAACGCTGGAACTGTTTCTTTGCAACAATTTCACACACAGAGCGTGTGATTCACACTAAGTGCTCTGGTATTCACGGACATTTAATATTCTGTGTCTATATTGATACATTTGTTGCAACAATATATCTTTTTATATTCTTGTTTGTAGCAGGCAAAATGTTTTTGTTATGGTTTGTTACAATAATATAATTACTTGTTATAACAGAAGTTTAACGGTTATGTGCTAGATATTAGGTGTTAACCAGGCCTGGTTCATATATTTCACTCCTTTTACTTACACAATGGGATTGGGGTATTTTTGTTTCTGACATGTGTAGGTTTAGCAAATAAACCACTTGTTATTTATGCAATTTGTGTGCTGCCTTGTCATTCTTTTTCACAGCTACTATTTTTAGTTGTGACTTCTCTTATATATTATTTGAATATTATTTTATGACTGCTAGCACCTAATTTGTTTATGTTTGTAACCAAGGTAGAGTGCACACATTTAATATATTTGAAAAATATTAAAGTTATTAACCCCTATTCCGCCGCACCCCAACATCGCCGCCACTAATGGTATTAACCCCTAAACATCTGGCCTCCCACATCACTCCCACTAAATAAACCTATTAACCCCTAAACCACCAGCCCCCCACATTGCAACAACCTAAATTAAACTATATTAACCCCTAAACCTAACCCTAACATAACCCTAACCCTAAACCTAACAGCCCCTAACTTTAACATAATTAAAATAGAGCTAAACCAAAGTTACATACTTACCTGTGAAACAAAACCTAAGCTAGCTACAATATAACTAATAGTTATATTGTAGCTAGCTTAGGTTTTACTTTTATTTCACAGGTAAGTTTGTATTTATTTTAACTAGGTAGACTAGTTAGTCGATAGTTATTAACTATTTACTAACTACCTACTTAAAGTAAATACAAACTTACCTGTGAAATAAAACCTAACCTGCCTTACACTAAAACCTAAAATTGCAAAAAAATAAAAAAACCTACCATTACAAAAAATAACAAATTAAATTATCCAAATTTTCAAAAAAAGAAAAATGATTCCTATTCTAATACCCTTTACAAAAAAAAAAAAAAAAAAAACCCACCCAAAATAAAAAAGCCTAATCTATAATAAACTACCAAGGGCCCTTAAAAGGCATTGCCCTAAAGATAGTAGCTATTTTGCTACAAAAGAAAATAAACACCCCTTAACAGTATATAAACCCCCACACCCTAAACTACCAAGGGCCTTTAAAATGGCCTTTTGTGGGCCCTTAAAAGGGACTTTTGTAGGGCATTGCCCTAAAGTTAACAGCTTTTTTACTACAAAACAAAGCAAACACCCCTAACAGTATAAAGAGCCCCACCCCCCCAAACCCACAAAATAAAAATAAAGGAAAACCTATCTACCCATTTTTATGGACATTGCCCTTAAAAAGATTTTCCCTGCCCTTAAAAGGGCATTCAGCTATTTTATGAACTGCCCAAGCACTAATCTAAAAATAAAAACCCACCCAAAAATGGAAAAAAATACATTACACAAAATAACAAACAAATTATCTAATACCCATTTAAAAAAAAAAAAAACACTCCAAAATAAAAAAGCCTAATCTAGAATAAACTACCAAGGGCCCTTAAAAGGCATTGCCCTAAAGTTAACAGCTCTTTAGCTACAAAAGAAAACAAACACCCCCTAACAGTATACAAACCCCCACACCCCAAACTACCAAGGGCCCTTAAAATGGCCTTTTGTGGCAAAAATAATAAGAGTTATTCCTATTCTAATACCCATTTAAAAAAAAACACCCCAAAATAAAAAAACCTAATCTAGAATAAACTACCAATAGCCCTTAAAAGGGCCTTTTGTAGGGCATTACCCTAAGTTAAACAGCTCTTTTACCTTAAATTTTTTCTACAAAGACCCACTAACATTACAAACCCCCACCCCCCGAAACCCACAAAATAAAAAAAAAAACTATCTAAAAAACCTAAACTATCCATTGCTTTGAAAAGGACATTTGTATGGGCATTGCCCTTAAAAGGGCATTTAGCTCTTTTGCTGCCCAAGCCCTGAACTAAAAAAAAAAAACACCCAAAAAACCCTTTAAAAAAAACTATCACTAATCCCTGATGATCCACTTACAGTTTTTGAAGTCCCGCTTGAATGATCTTCATCCAGGCGGTGAAGTCCTCATCCAGGCGGCGAAGTCCTCATCCAGGCAACGAGAAGTTTTTATCCAGACGGCCTCTTCCATCTTCATCCAGACGGCTAAGTCCTCATCCAGGTGGCGAGAAGTCTTCATCCAGGCGGCCTGTTCAATCTTCATCCAGGGGACATCTTCTATCTTGATCCCGGCGGCGCGGAGCGAGTCCATTCTGAAGACATCCGGCACGGAGCATCCTCTTTATATGGTCGCCGCCGTACACTAAATCTTCAATGCAAGGTAAGCGATTCAAGATGGCGTCCCTTGCATTCCTATTGGCTGTCAATAGGAATTAGAGCTGCTAAAATCCTATTGGCTTTCCAAATCAACCATTCTATTGATCTATCGCATTCTATTGATACTATACGATTGGGTTGATAGACACCCCCTGCTAGCGGCTGATTGACCGCAAATTTGCAGGGGGCGGCATTGCACCAGCAGTTCACAAGAACTGCTGGTGCAATGATAAATGCCGACAGTGTGCACTGTCAGAATTTATCGATGTGCGGCAGACATGATATGCTACATCATATCATGTCCATCTACACTTTAATAAATTTACCCCTAAGACAAAGAATGTTGAACTAGTTAAAAAAACAAACTTATGTTGTAAACCTTCTTTTAAAGAAGGGTGCACTAACCAAACTGGTACTCTCTTAGTACTGCTAGCACTATAAGTAGTATAACTGTGTTGTATTATTTGTCAAAACAAAGGCATTGCCCTAAAGTTAACAGCTCTTTAGCTACAAAAGAAAACAAACACCCCCTAACAGTATACAAACCCCCACACCCCAAACTACCAAGGGCCCTTAAAATGGCCTTTTGTGGCAAAAATAATAAGAGTTATTCCTATTCTAATACCCATTTAAAAAAAAACACCCCAAAATAAAAAAACCTAATCTAGAATAAACTACCAATAGCCCTTAAAAGGGCCTTTTGTAGGGCATTACCCTAAGTTAAACAGCTCTTTTACCTTAAATTTTTTCTACAAAGACCCACTAACATTACAAACCCCCACCCCCCGAAACCCACAAAATAAAAAAAAAAACTATCTAAAAAACCTAAACTATCCATTGCTTTGAAAAGGACATTTGTATGGGCATTGCCCTTAAAAGGGCATTTAGCTCTTTTGCTGCCCAAGCCCTGAACTAAAAAAAAAAAACACCCAAAAAACCCTTTAAAAAAAACTATCACTAATCCCTGATGATCCACTTACAGTTTTTGAAGTCCCGCTTGAATGATCTTCATCCAGGCGGTGAAGTCCTCATCCAGGCGGCGAAGTCCTCATCCAGGCAATGAGAAGTTTTTATCCAGACGGCCTCTTCCATCTTCATCCAGACGGCTAAGTCCTCATCCAGGTGGCGAGAAGTCTTCATCCAGGCGGCCTGTTCAATCTTCATCCAGGGGACATCTTCTATCTTGATCCCGGCGGCGCGGAGCGAGTCCATTCTGAAGACATCCGGCACGGAGCATCCTCTTTATATGGTCGCCGCCGTACACTAAATCTTCAATGCAAGGTAAGCGATTCAAGATGGCGTCCCTTGCATTCCTATTGGCTGTCAATAGGAATTAGAGCTGCTAAAATCCTATTGGCTTTCCAAATCAACCATTCTATTGATCTATCGCATTCTATTGATACTATACGATTGGGTTGATAGACACCCCCTGCTAGCGGCTGATTGACCGCAAATTTGCAGGGGGCGGCATTGCACCAGCAGTTCACAAGAACTGCTGGTGCAATGATAAATGCCGACAGTGTGCACTGTCAGAATTTATCGATGTGCGGCAGACATGATATGCTACATCATATCATGTCCATCTACACTTTAATAAATTTACCCCTAAGACAAAGAATGTTGAACTAGTTAAAAAAACAAACTTATGTTGTAAACCTTCTTTTAAAGAAGGGTGCACTAACCAAACTGGTACTCTCTTAGTACTGCTAGCACTATAAGTAGTATAACTGTGTTGTATTATTTGTCAAAACACAGGCATTGCCCTAAAGTTAACAGCTCTTTAGCTACAAAAGAAAACAAACACCCCCTAACAGTATACAAACCCCCACACCCCAAACTACCAAGGGCCCTTAAAATGGCCTTTTGTGGCAAAAATAATAAGAGTTATTCCTATTCTAATACCCATTTAAAAAAAAACACCCCAAAATAAAAAAACCTAATCTAGAATAAACTACCAATAGCCCTTAAAAGGGCCTTTTGTAGGGCATTACCCTAAGTTAAACAGCTCTTTTACCTTAAATTTTTTCTACAAAGACCCACTAACATTACAAACCCCCACCCCCCGAAACCCACAAAATAAAAAAAAAAACTATCTAAAAAACCTAAACTATCCATTGCTTTGAAAAGGACATTTGTATGGGCATTGCCCTTAAAAGGGCATTTAGCTCTTTTGCTGCCCAAGCCCTGAACTAAAAAAAAAAAACACCCAAAAAACCCTTTAAAAAAAACTATCACTAATCCCTGATGATCCACTTACAGTTTTTGAAGTCCCGCTTGAATGATCTTCATCCAGGCGGTGAAGTCCTCATCCAGGCGGCGAAGTCCTCATCCAGGCAACGAGAAGTTTTTATCCAGACGGCCTCTTCCATCTTCATCCAGACGGCTAAGTCCTCATCCAGGTGGCGAGAAGTCTTCATCCAGGCGGCCTGTTCAATCTTCATCCAGGGGACATCTTCTATCTTGATCCCGGCGGCGCGGAGCGAGTCCATTCTGAAGACATCCGGCACGGAGCATCCTCTTTATATGGTCGCCGCCGTACACTAAATCTTCAATGCAAGGTAAGCGATTCAAGATGGCGTCCCTTGCATTCCTATTGGCTGTCAATAGGAATTAGAGCTGCTAAAATCCTATTGGCTTTCCAAATCAACCATTCTATTGATCTATCGCATTCTATTGATACTATACGATTGGGTTGATAGACACCCCCTGCTAGCGGCTGATTGACCGCAAATTTGCAGGGGGCGGCATTGCACCAGCAGTTCACAAGAACTGCTGGTGCAATGATAAATGCCGACAGTGTGCACTGTCAGAATTTATCGATGTGCGGCAGACATGATATGCTACATCATATCATGTCCATCTACACTTTAATAAATTTACCCCTAAGACAAAGAATGTTGAACTAGTTAAAAAAACAAACTTATGTTGTAAACCTTCTTTTAAAGAAGGGTGCACTAACCAAACTGGTACTCTCTTAGTACTGCTAGCACTATAAGTAGTATAACTGTGTTGTATTATTTGTCAAAACAAAGCTGATAGCAAATACTGAGTGATTGATCAAAGTTATTTAAAGACACAGTACTTGTGGTTGTCTAGAATTCATGCAGCATCCTTCTCTTGATTAATATATCGATCATACTATTGTAGTAAAATGAATTCATACTATAATAGATATATTACCGCATTGGAGGAGTGTTTTTAAATGTGTGTGTCAGCAGCAAAAAGTTGGTTTTATTTTTTTGCTGCCCTTTTTTTATTTAAAATTAATTAAAGGTTATATTTAAAATGAATTATTTATTCAAATATACATAGACAGTACATAAAAGCAAACCTCTTTTTTGAAGCATACTCATCTCTTTGTGAGATCTGCTCTAATTTGATACATATATATAAATTTAACACCTGAGACCTCATATCTTTGAGCCCTTATAACTTTTTATTGCAATTTTAAAAAAAATGTTTTTATTAGATATTTGGAGCATGCAATTTTAAGCAGCATTCTAATTTAGTTATATTATCAATGCTTCTTTGTTCTTTTGGTATCTTTATTTGAAGAAAAAACAGGTGTGTAAGCTTAGGAGCTGGCCAATTTTTATTTCAGAACCTGGGTAGCACTTGCTGATTGGTGGCTAATATTTCACATACCAATGTTCTGCACATAGCAGAATATGTTCTATGTATTTATAAATACATATTCCTATATACATTTGTATATATCTATAACTATATATAATCATCAATATCTATATACTGTGTATATATATATATTCTGAACAAATAGAACATTACTGGAATGTGAGGTTTTCATACTTTCAAGATGGGTTAGCGCACTTGAGAATATGCAATTGGGTTTGTGCACGAGTAGGGTATTCTAACTCCAGTTTTTTTCACTCGTTGGGTTAGCATGCAAGCAAAAACTCTTTACTCAAAATACCACCGCAACCCGACGAGCACAAAAAGCTTACTTTTAGCGCAGTTAATGCTTGAGCGGGAGCTCCACATAATCTGGCCCCTTTATATTTATAGATACTTTTTTAAAAAATAAACCAAATGTCAGGCGTTGTTAAATATTTTTATGATATAATGTAAATAGGTTTGTTTTACGTGTTATGGGCTCAATTTAAACTATGTGCAAATTATCATTGTTGGCTCCTATTACTTAAATAAGAGAAGAAAACAACCTTCCACCAATACACTTTTGTGAGAATGAAACAAAAATCTGTCAGCTTTGTAAACTGACAGATGGTGTTAATGAAAATTACTAACACCAGCTAAGAAAACATGGCATGTGTATTTATATATAAATTGTATTCATATAGATAGGTACATCCAACCTATTTTCTAATTAGCTCATTTAGATATGATGTAAAGTACAGCGTGAGCAAAGGTTAGTTTCAAAGATTCAGAGATGAAAATAAAGCAACACAAGGCATGGATCGTATTTCAAGTAAATGATTAAAACTGAGAATTGAAGTTATGAGTTAATATACAGTATTGTTTTAAAAGGATAGTACAATGATAGGGTAGGTTTCATATGTTTCTGTATTCTATTTGTTTTTCCAAATGTAACTAATCTATGTTTTTTAATTTTAATTTATATATTTTATGTTATGGTGTTATATTAATACTGAGAGCAAATATTTTATGCAAGTTTGAATGCATCATTATTCATTAGGTATTATTACTTACTGTAAATCATACATGCCCACATTTAAGAATGTGGTGAAAAGTTCAGAGGCAGGGAACCTATCCTCTTATGCTTGGCACCAGTAAAGATTTCTTAAGAGCTCTTTTTTGCAAAACTCCCTCTGCTCTCATGCAATTGGTTGTCAATCTGTCTTCTGTCTTCTGGTGGCAGAGAGGTTTAAAAGTGGTAGTCTTATGAATGGTGCTTCTTAACTTTCGGTTCCAGGCTCAGATACTTCAATCGCTCCAAAGCTGAATCGGCAGCTTCATGCATGTAGCCTACTATATTGTACCTACCTTTTGAAAAAACAATATATTTGTTTACAGAATGTCTTCATTAACTAGCTCTATCACATTATTAATAAATACTAAGTATTGCTCTAGTCAGAACTATATTTAAGTTCAGTTTCAAACTTGATTACTGAAATACATTTTGACAGGCCAGCTGTATAGATAAAAAAATCTTCTTTACAGGTAGAATACCATAATGAATAATGATGTGAAAATAATATAAAATATAAATCTATTTGATACTGATGAATAAATAAATTATATAATAAATAACAGAGTACAAGCATAAATGTGTACCATAATGGTATTTAGTCATTATAATTAAACTGAGTGACAGTTAAAATAATTCATTTTTAGAAAACATATAATATTGCTAGTACATCTTACACAGTAAAATGTTAAGTGACAAAGGATGCATCATACATTCCTTCCCTAAAATGTTTATTGTACATAAAATAAGTGGAGAAAACGAATGTAAGTATGACAAATAACTGAACACCTTTAGATTTTGCCAAAAGTATTGGTACCCTTGCAATGTAATGTATTGGTACCATTGCAATTTAATGTATTGGTACCCTTGCAATTTAATGTATTGGTACCCTTGCAATTTAATGTATTGGTACCTTTGAAATTTAATGTATTGGTACCTTTGCAATTTAATGTATTGGTACCCTTTCAATTTAATATATTGGTACCTTTGAAATTTAATGTATTGGTACCCTTGCAATTTAATGTATTGGTACCTTTGAAATTTAATGTATTGGTACCTTTGCAATTTAATGTATTGGTACCCTTGCAATTTAATGTATTGGTACCTTTGAAATGTAATGTATTGGTACCCTTGCAATTTAATGTATTGGTACCTTTGAAATTTAATGTATTGGTACCTTTGCAATTTAATCTATTGGTACCCTTGCAATTTAATGTATTGGTACCATTGCAATTTAATGTATTGGTACCCTTGCAATTTAATGTATTGGTACCTTTGCAATTTAAGGTATTGGTACCCTTGCAATGTAATGTATTGGTACCCTTGCAATTTAATGTATTGGTACCCTTGCAGTTTTATGTATTGGTACCTTTGAAATTTAATGTATTGGTACCTTTGCAATTTAATGTATTGGTACCCTTGCAATTTAATGTATTGGTACCTTTGAAATTTAATGTATTGGTACCCTTGCAATTTAATGTATTGGTACCTTTGAAATTTAATGTATTGGTACCCTTGCAATTTAATGTATTGGTACCCTTGCAATTTAATCTGGGAAAATGCCCTTTGGACAAACAAAACAAAAGAAGAACTTTTTGGCAAATCACATCTCTGTGTTTACAGAAGGAGAAAAAAAAACACCATCCCTACTGTGAAACATGTAGGAGGCTCCGTGATGTTTTGGAGTTGCTTTGCTGCCTATGGCATTAAGTGTCTAGAATATGTGCAATGCACATTTAAATCAGAAGACTATCAAGGCATTATGGAGCAAAATGTATTGCCCAGTGTCAGAAAGCTGTGTCTAGGTCGCAGGTCATGGATCCTCCAACAATATAATCACCTGAAACATACCTCAAAAACATTGGACCATTCTGAAGTAGCCTGCTAAGAGTCCAGATCTGAATCCCATAAAATGTCTTTAAAAAGAGCTGAAACTTGCAATTGTGAAAAGGCACCAATCAAACGTGTGGGAACTGGAGCAGTTTGCTCAAGAAGAGTGGACCAAAATCCCAGTTGAAAAGTGTAGAAATCTTATTCCGAGATACAGAAATAACTTGATTGCAGTTGTTGTCTCCAAAGGCTGTGCCATTTTTATTTCTTTTACTGTTTAAAGTAATATTTTAAATCATAAATCAAAAGTGAAGTTTCTGTTCTATTATATTTAAAACAAAGAATGGTCAAAAAATATGTTTGTCAACTTTTACTTAGTTTAGAAAAAACTGTGTGCTTTCCTAAAAAAAAGTGTAACAGTACCAATATTCCGGCAACATCTGTATTGTTAATCTCATACTAACACATATGAATTTATTTACCAGAGCTTCCTGCCTTACATAACCCAAATAAAAATAATAAGATAATATACTCTTACAATAATGTTTGGAAATGATGTTCAATTATTTATTAAAGGTACTTTTAAAATAACATTAATAGGCTAGTTCCACTCCAAAAGTATTAAAAAGCCCCCTCTTTATTAAAGCTCAAACATCAGCAGCATTTTGGGGCACAAGCTTGAAGGCTAAACCTAGGTAGGCTTATACGCTAATTTTAAGCCCTTAAAGGCTGCCTCTTATCTCAGTGCATTTTTGTTTATAGATAGACAGCTCTAGTTCACGTGTGCCATATAGTTGACATTGTGCTCACTCCTGTGGATTTACCTATGAGTCAGCACTGATTGGCTAAAATACAAGTCTATCAAAAGAACTGAAATAAGGGGGCAGTCTGCTGGGGCTTAGATACAAGGTAATCTCAGTGGTAAAAAGTATATTAAAATAACTGTGTTGGTTTTGCAACACTGGGGAATGGTAATAAAGGGATTATCTATCTTTTTAAATAATGAAAATTTCAGAATAGACTGTCCCTTTAATTGGGTCTATGGGGAGACCCATAAAGGTTGCATTCACAATATTATTATTTTTTTACTATTATATGTAGATATAGAGTGCTGGTCTGGACTTTTGGGGTAAATAGGCTAGTTGTTAACATTATTATTTTAAAACATATTTTACCAAAGATCTTTGTTTCTGAAATTCTATTTTTTTTTTATTCAGACTACTATTCTGGAAACTGTCCATTTACCTTTTCCCTAAAAGTAAAGTTTCCACACTTAAAATGATGTTAAAGTGAATGTAAATTTTGATGCTAAAGTGCCTGGTTTTTAAAAATTTGATTAAAAACAGGGGCACTTTAATTCATCAAAATTTACATTTCACGCGTGTTGTGAAAAATATTTACCTTTTATCTTGACTGCTGCTCCAGCTCCCCCGGTCATCACAAGCCATTTCTGACATCAGAAATGATGGATCGTCACCTTCCAATCACGGCTTCCCCCTCGGGGAATCAGTGTCTAATTTAACTCCGTGATTGGAGGAAGCCGGATTCCTCATTTTAGACCCAGGAAGAGACTTTGCAACAGCTGGAGGAAGCTGGAGAAGCTATCAAGTTTAAAAGGTAAGCATTTTTTCACAACACGAGTGAAATGTTACTTTTGATAATTTAAAATGCCCCTGTTTTTAATTGAATTTTTTAAAAAACTGGCACTTTAGCATCAAAATTTACATTCACTTTAATTTGTTTTTTCTTTATAAAAATGTTCTATGATTATTATTAATGATAAATTGTATGATTTTACAGGTAAATACATTCATTCATTTCATGAACTATACTGTAGAAATTAGCAAACACTACTGCAAAAAACCTATTGCTTGTTTGAATAAAAATGGTTCCTTTAATGCAGCGATTGGGAACCTTGGCCCTCCAGATGTTTCAGAATTACATTTACCATGATGTTCAACTGGACTTCATAGTGCCTAAGCATCATGGCTAATGTAGTCCTGAAACATCAGGAGTGCCAAGGTTCCCCATCCCTTCTTTAATGGAAGAATAACAGATAACATAGTAATTTTAAATGTATAACATACATTTTATAAAAAAAATATGATATAGCTTGTTTCTCTTTAAGGGCATCCTGTATAATTTGGTTAATGGTAAAGCTTCACAGCTTGCCACTTTGTGGAAAATGGGCAGCGGACACCATACGTCTATGTACTCTTGCAGAAGGACTTCCTTGTGCAATGCTTCTCCTGCACTCCCATGACCATCAGTCAATCACCCCAAATGAACATTTTTTTCTGGGATTTATCTCCCCCACCTCAAAGGTAGTGGAGGGGGTAAAAAGTGGCAGCCTGCCGCACTAGGGTATGTACTGCTTAGTACTTGCAGTTGTAAGTATGCCTCTGGGTTGTAAAAATGAAATAGTCTGATTATATATATATATATATATATATATATATATATATATATATATATATATATATAGTATATATTTATTGGATTCAGTATTTCTAGGTTACCAGATTTAAGAACTATACCAGTTTCATGTAAGAAGTCACCAGCATTAGCCTTTAATTCATGAATATGATCTATTATTCTATTAGGCAGTGAGTCATAAAAGTTTAATGTGAATTCATTTTGTAGTACATTTCATTCTTGTATAACACCTTTAGAGATATACATTTTTGACATTTTTAACAAAATCATACTTTCAAATTTCAATACATGATTATAGGCAGTACAGTTTTGCAATTCTATTGAGCAGGTAATCAATGCATAAACAGTTTACCATTTCAAATGTTTTCATATAATTGTCCCCCTCTCCTTTATATGTAAATGTATCAGAATGGTACAAATGCATAAAGGTTATAAAACTAAATTTAGAGTTATATTTCCGGTCTACCATGACGGCAAAGTAACCTAAGACAGCATGATGCTGCTCATCTCTTTTGTTCTTAATGTCCATTAGACAATAATTATTTTGTTAATCATCTAACTGCTGTTTTGGAGTCTTTAGTGTAACGTATTATTTTATGACATTTTTATCACAGCCAATTTAAAGTGTGGAAATCTAATGGTAGACTGAATGCAGGTTTTCTCAAATCCAGTCTTCAAGGAACTCCAGTAAGCCAGATTTCAAAGTATTTCTTTTCTTAGGCCTAGATTTAGAGTTGGGCGGTAGCCGTCAAAACCAGCGTTAGAGGCTCCTAACGCTGGTTTTTACCGCCCTCTGGTATTTGGAGCCAGTCATTAAAGGGTCTAACGCTCACTTTCCAGCCGCGACTTTTCCATACCGCAGATCCCCTTACGTCAATTGGGTATCCTATCTTTTCAATGGGATCTTTCTAACACTGGTATTTAGAGTCTTGGCTGAAGTGAGCGTTAGAAATCTAACGACAAAACTCCAGCCGCAGAAAAAAGTCAGTAGTTAAGAGCTTTCTGGGCTAACGCCGGTTTATAAAGCTCTTAACTACTGTGCTCTAAAGTACACTAACACTCATAAACTACCTATGTACCCCTAAACCGAGGTCCCCCCACATCGCCGCCACTCTATTAAAATGTTTTAACCCCTAATCTGCTGACCGCACGCCTCTGCCACCTACGTTATCCCTATGAACCCCTAATCTGCTGCCTCTAACACCGCCGACCCCTATATTATATTTATTAACCCCTAATCTGCCCCCCTCACCGTCGCCTCCACCTGCCTACACTTATTAACCCCTAATCTGCCAAGCGGACTGCACCGCTACTATAATAAAGTTATTAACCCCTAATCCGCCTCACTCCCGCCTCAATAACCCTATAATAAATAGTATTAACCCCTAATCTGCCCTCCCTAACATCGCCGACACTTAACTTCAATTATTAACCCCTAATCTGCCGGCCGAATCTTGCTGCTACTGTAATAAATGGATTAACCCCTAAAGAAGATGCCGCTTGGATCAATATGGTTGCCGGTCCGGATCGCCTCTTCTTCCCGGATAGGATGAAGACTTTGGAGCCTCTTCTGGACCTCTTCAGCCACCGGATGATGGATGTCTAGCCCCCGCTTGGGCTTGGATGAAGATTTCGGAGCCTGGAACAATCGGTGATACCTGGCATGGTGAAGACAAGGTAGGAAGATCTTCAGGGGCTTAGTGTTAGGTTTATTTAAGGGGGGTTTGGGTTAGATTAGGGGTATGTGGGTGGTGGGTTGTAATGTTGGGGGGGGTATTGTATGTTTTTTTTTACAGGCAAAAGAGCTGAATTCTTTGGGGCATCCCCGTAAAGGGCCCTTTTAAGGGCTGGTAAGGTAAAAGAGCTTTGGACTTTTGTAATTTAGAATAGGGTAGGGCATTTTTTATTTTGGGGGTCTTTGTTATTTTATTAGGGGGCTTAGAGTATCTTTGTATCCCTTGTTGAAAAAAATATGCACATATCCTATACTAGTGGGAGCTAGCTGCTGATTGGTGTCTGCAAACATTTGTCTCTTGTGATTGGCTAACTAGATGTGTTCAGCTAGCTGCCAGTAGTGCAATGCTGTTCCTTCAGCAAAGGATAACAAAAGAATGAAGCACATTTGATAATAGAAGTAAATTGGAAAGTTGTTTAAAACTTTATGTTCTATCCAAACCATGAAATAAAATGTAGGGGTTTCATGTCCCTTTAAGGTAAATCTTCAGTAATTGTATTCTGAAATAATTCTTCTTAACAAAATAAAGGTTTTGCTGAGTTTGATAGAATATGAAGATTAAGCATACAGTCTGGAACAGAATGTACTTGGTTTCATATTAAAACATTACCATTTGCAAATTCAAGTTACCTGTTTAGAAGCATTGATTGACAATGTTTTAATACTGTATTACAATGAACAGCAGGAAAACTCAAAAAGATCTACAGAAGGTGTCAAAAGAAAACCATTTGGAAAGAATATTATTAATTTCCTTGGAATTCAGAATCCATGGGTAAATTGCTTCATTTGGGCATAGATACCGCCAGGAAAAAATCAATTGGTCTTCTGGAATATAGTAAACCAGGTGCCAACCATCAACATATCTTTCAGTTTCCTTTATTTCTATTATAAAATAAATTGACTAAAGTTTAAGTTAAAGTGGTTGAACGTCTGCCAGAATGGTTAAAATGGCTATATAATTTCTAATGGTGTTATTCAATTTTAAAGTAAAGATTTATGTTATAATAGACAAGCCCTATAATATTATTTACTATCTAACCATTATTTGTAAGGTGATAAATGTGCGTTTAAATGTCCCTGTGTCTTAATATCTTCACTACCAGTGTCTCACACAACTTTAGAGGGCTCATTTGAGTACTTTGCTCTAGAAGGTGCATACTACTTCTTTATCACTTCTTTGAAGATTTCATATCATCTAGTAGCTTCATTAACAGTCACTAAACCTTGTCTTGCAGGAGGAAGAGACAAATCTGCCATGTAACCTGACACCCCGTGACATTACATTACAGCATGGGGCTGCTGCAATGAGTGCAAAAGCCCATAGACACAAAGGCCTCTAGTTATGAAAGTCTGGCGGACCTGATCCGCCAGTGTGGATCAGGTCCGCCAGACTTTGCTGAATACGGCAAGCAATACGCTCGCCGTATAGGCCGCCAGCAGGGGGGTGTCAATCAACCCGATCGTACTCGATCGTGTTGTATTGTTGCGATCTCTGTCCGCCTGCTTAGAGCAGGCGGACAGGTTATGGAGCTGCGGTCTTTGTGACCGCTGCTTCATAACTGCTGTTTCTGGAGAGTCTGATGACTCGCCAGAAACATGGGGCATCAAGCTCCATACGGAACTTGATACATATGCCCCAAAGAGTATCTCAATATGTCATGAGGCCAATTTTTATATATGACTGTCTCTAATTCACATCCCCAAAGAAAAGTTCTTACATCAGATCATTCAGTGGAATGTGTGATGTATGTAAGTCCTACTCAGATGTGTACATAACATCCAATAACGTATACTAAAAGAATGAAAAAAGTTGAACACTTTAATATGTATATAAATTAATAGCATAAAATTATATACCTTGCAAGGTAAAATAAAGTAAAACAGTAAGCAATTCTATATTAAACAATTACAGATATAAAACATTAAAGACCATGAAAAATAAAATGTGAACCTTGTGATGCTATTAGGGAAATATCCTGATAAAAGTCTCCAAATGAGGTGACAATAATAAAAAGTACCTTGTTAGGACAAGGAGCCAAAGGGTTCAATTAGGCAGATACAAGTGGTTTGAAAACAAATATCGCCAACATGTGTGGCGAAGCAGAAAAAAACAGAACAAGATGGTTCTGAAACACGTGACCAAGTAAGCAGTAGCGTGATTTGATGGCGGTCGTTAATAGACAATCCTAGACGTGGGATTGGTCAGATGTCGATTAAGGCGGTGTACTTGCTTCAATCCCAAATGTGGGATTGATTAGAAGAACAGCTATGTGCGATCTAAAGTGAAGGATAGGCTGGATATTGCCTTTTACTCACTCTGATGTGTGAGATTGGCTGAGTGATATTTTCTCACAATCCTAGTCTTGGGATTAGTAGACACTCTGTGAAGTTGAAATTCAGCTTCTTAGAATAACAACTTACGAGGCAAGAGCAGGAATGTGCTGAGCTTTAAACAGACAGCATCTGTATATATCGATACATTGAGCTTCCAACAGACAGCGTCTATGTGTATAAATAATGACTGATAATCAGCGTTACACTGCGAGATCCTGCCAGTCACTGTTGAACTGTGATCTGTGCCGAGGACTCCTCTTGCAATGTATATACAATGTTCCAAAAAGGCAAAAAGAGCGCCTTGAGCAAAAGATACCACAAAAAGGGGGGCTTGTCAATGTGGATTCAGATTAGAACAGTGAACTCTCTATCGATTTCGGCCCAGGTGGCCTTTATCAAGATCAAGTTCAAAGTTGAATCCACATTGGCAAGCTCGCCGGAAACAGAAGTTATGAAGCAGCGTTCTAATGAACGCTGCTCCATAACTTGTCCACCTGCTCTGAGGAAGCGGACAAAAATCAACCTGATTGAATACGATCAAGTTGATTGACACCCCCTGCTAGCGGCCGATTGGCTGCGAATCTGCAGGGGGCGGCATTGCACCAGCAGTTCACAAGAACTGCTGGTGCAATGATAAATGTGGACAACGCATGCTGCGGGCATTTATCGATGTGCAGCGGACATGATATTCTACATCGTATCATAACCGCTCGCACATTAATAAATTACCCCCTAGAGTAGACACAGCTAGCCATTATAATTTTGTTAACAATGTTATTGTACAATTTCTTATTTGATCATTTCTGCACTGGGCAATTAGAAACATATATTTATTTATGAAGCCTGCCATATGCATTTCCACTACTCTGAATGATAAAGCTCTTGAGGAGTGCTAATTTTGCACTCAACCAAACGCGTCTACATTCAACTTGTAATATGCGCACAAGTTAGTGAGGGTGCAATATTGGTTATTGCGATTCACGCTTAAAAATATCTAGCCCTTAATTTGTAGAGTTAAATAAGAGCAAATGGGGTAAAATAAATAAAGTATTTTTACTATGCATAAGTAAATGTTTTATATTACATTATCATCCCTATAAGTTCCAACATGAAATCCATAATCAAATAAATTGCATTTAAAGACCTCAAAATTTTGCAGTACAGACAGCAGAAAGGGAAAAAAAATATCTTAGTCAGAAGGAAGGAAAGGAATACTATCAAAATAAAAAAGAAGCCTCCCCTTTCTACATATTATTGGAACATTTCTAATCCTGTATGGAAGAAAGAAAAAGAACAACTGCAAGATAACAACTTCATGATCATTGCTTTAAACATCAGGATGTTAGTGCATTAAACAATGAAATACTAACATATCCAGCTGCAACCATATTACAATAGGAAGTGAATTTATATATTGTTTTTTTTCATACCTTTGGTAAACAAGTCAAAATGAAACTCCAAACTCAAGTTCTTCTTGAACAGTGTCATATATGAACTAGGCATTAAAGATAATTCTTCTAAAATGACATTCTCTTTGTAGTGTATCACATTTGTAAGCAATATCCAGTGATTACCATACCTCAATATATAGTAATACTAACACAATAATCTGAGCTTATATTGAACATGGTGGATCTACATATAATAGTCCTGATGATTGAAGAAGAAAGCAATTTTGTTTGGACTTATTAGGATGTCTGAAAGATTTGATGTGTTTCATTTAGTGGTGCAGAAGAAAACATAAAAGATACCTATTATCCAAGACTACAATATAAAGATGCATAACCTTAGCAGTCAAGGGACTTACACTTTCTGCTGGATTTAAACATACATTCTTATCAAATAAAAAATGGCCACTGATTATACTCATCAAATCAGTCCTGGCCACTGTTTTCAGTGGTATGAAGTTTATCACTAGCGTTTATGCAGTGTTGCTGATAGTTAGCCATGCTTCATCATTATCAAGCACTAGAACAAACATTGTACAACCTTTCCTACGGTATGATAAATAAGCATTAAATAAGCATTAAAATCAGGTGCTATTCAATAATAAGCTATGTTTTGGCATGTTTGGTATATTTGATATTATTGTTGACCATCAAGAAATACAATTACATCTTGTACATGCCAGCTTAATTCCTTTATACAGAAACCAAGACAGAAGTCACCATATCCATCATAATGTTTATCTATTTCATCTATTTTTGCAAGACTGAGGAAGTGGGAATTAAAGGGTTTCTTTTTAGAATGAGCTTGTTAGGTTTCTATCAACCCCCATTGTAGTGTCCTCATTTCATTTGACGAATACAGTCATGGAATATGGCATTTTGACAAATAAGATTTCTTTTCTTCATATTTGTAATGTACTATAAACTAACAAGTTAAATCATGATATATTAGGTTGAATTTCCTTCTTATCTGAACAAACATAGGCTAGATATGAACAAAAATACTGTATTGAAATTTTAGCAGTGCATACACAATGACAGGGGAAATACATCCATAACTGGTCTATTGATTTAAATCCAGGTAACATATTCTATTTCCAGCACAGGCAAACTGTAGTGCTGCAGAGGTTTATGGCTAGCTGATGCTACAACACTTTTTGATGACTTTAATGAGAAACATTCTGACAATCTATTGTTTTCTTATAACTGTATTTCCTTCAATGACGTTAAAATACATCTACAGATGTTATGGCACTGAATATAAAATGAATGCATGTGACAATTATTTCTTACATATTGTTATACACTGTGATGCAGAAGAAATAAAAATATATGCTTACATTAGGTAAAATGCATATGCAATGTGTTCTAAATGTTTTGTTACTAAGTGTATGTAGTTGTATTGTTAATAAAAGCAAATACTGTTAACCACCACATTAATGAATTACAAAACATTATCATGTACATCAATTTCTTAAAAATCTATTAAAATATGTAGAAAAGCAACTTGTATAATAAATATTTCATGTGATTATGTGATTATCTGGTGTAAAGTACAAAAGAGCATAACAACATATATAGTTTATTCTGTAGTTGTGATTTTTCACAGTACCAAACACTACATAGATTCACAAATATTGGCAGCGTGTGTCCCATTGTAAAAAAAAAAGTGAACCAAATACTGAAAAGTAGCAATATTTTCAATGTGATTATTATTATTAAATATTCCCAGATCACAAAAGCAGGCTACATTTAATTTACAGTTAAAACAGACGTGTAGTGTTTGGTACCATGAATATAATTACAGGATAATAACTTATGTAATGATTTTGTGCTTATTTGGGATAAATATTTTCACAACACTTACTGCCATTGAATATGCATTCAATGGTCTATTTTTATGCTACTGGGCTTGCTTGCTTCAAAGATGTTTTGGAAACATCAGTGTGCATGGTTGACATAGCTATAGTCTCATAATCGTCATCTCTAGATCGAAAATCACAAAAATTAAAGAAAAACTGTAAATCTCTCTGAAAGTTTTTGTTTAGAAAACCATAGAAAACTGGATTCACACATGTTGAGATCATTGCAGTCAGGTGGCAAATTAAAAACAATAAATTATGGTTGCAGTTTTCAATGGCCTCATGGTTCCAATCAAAGACCAGATTAAAGACAAAAATAGGCAGCCAGCATAAAGCAAATGCCACCACAATAGATAAAAGCATGATATTGATTCTTTTTGTTTCACTGGATCTGTATTTATTATCTCTTATCTTGTCCATCATGTTGTTTCTTCTTTTTAATCTTAAGAATATCTACAAAAAAAGAAAAAAGAAAACAATTATTGAAAAATAATAATATACAAATACAATATATTGTTCACTAAAAACAAAATGAAAGCCTACCTTTGTGTAGCATACAAATATAAAACAAAGCGGCACCACATACTGTACAACAAAAAGTAAAGTTGTGTAAGATAGTCTGTATGATTCCTTTGGGAACTGCTCCATGCAAACATATTTTCCTATAAAGGAGTCAATAGTTATATTTTGGAAAGGTTCATCAGTTAGGACACTGTACATCATAAAAGGCAATGAGCCAGCCATGGCTACAATCCATATTGCTGTAATACCAATGCAGGCATGTCTGTTGTTAGGTCTCCATCCACGGGGATTGATTATTAGTTGATGACGTTCAACAGCAATAAGAACCAAGGAAAAAATGGAGACTGTAACAGAGACACACTGAACATATCCATTCAACTTGCACATAACATCTCCAAAAATCCAATGATCCATCAGTGTGTAAATTAAAGTAAACGGCAAACACATGATAGTGGCTAGCAGATCAGAAAATGAAAGATTCACAATAAGAATGTTTGTGACATTACGCATTTCCTTTTGTTTTAAAATGATGATAATAAGAGCCAAATTTCCAGAGAGTCCAAGAATGATCAAAGCTGCATATGCCAGGGCTACAGTAAAAATGATTGTTGTTGGCAAATTACAGTTCTCTTCATGGCGGAATACCCCTGAATTTTTATTGGACAAGTTTTCCAAAAAGGATAAATTTTCAATTTCTGCAAACTCAGAGAAATTCATATTTTCAGATTTATCTTAATCTAAAATAAAATCCAAAAAATAAAAAAAATTCAATGCAACATAGAATATGTCATTTTAGCTTGTCATCTTGTGATAAGTGATCCAAGGGTCTTGCAACTGACTCTTCATATTGTTAACAACAGTGTGAAATCTGTAGAGTAAAAAAAAAATAGTTTATTTTATTGGCTCTACAGTATGGAAAGTGACGTACAGGAAAAACACTGCACTGAAAAGAAACATCAGGAGATGACATTGCATTGCTGAAAATCTGCTTGATGTATAACATACTTTTTAGTATAAATTCCTGCTGGTTTTAACAGTAGCTCTACAAAAAGAACACTATAGTAAGTTGTCTGTTTTTTCTGTTTTCAAATCCAAATTTCTAAATGAAAATAAAATGAAACACAGTAAGACGTTTTGATTCTGTTTGAACAATGCATTATTTTTCCAAAATAATCCTGCATGAAGATAATCTTTAATCTATAATGTCCTGCTTCACAAGAAAGGAAGGGCAAGCAATGCAGATGGCTGATATAAATTATTTTAAATTCTACAAGGGGTTAATCTAAAGTTTTAAATCTGGAGGTCATAACAAATATGGCCATAAATCTACCAATCATGTTTGAAGGTTGGTACAGTTAGGGAGTTCATTATTTTCTAGTACTTAAAGGGAAATGAAACCCAAAAATGTTCTTTCATGATTCAGATAGAGAATACAATTTTAAACAGCATTCCAACTTACTTCTATTATCTAATTAGCTTCATTCTACTGAGTCTATATATATTGTTGTGCAGCTCCGCCCCCGGCTCTCACGTGGTCTGTCACTCATACCTAATGAACAATTTTGGTGTGTTTTAACTCTACCACCTCACATAGAACTGACACTTCTTATCTTTCTGCAAGAAGCTTCGATTTCTTATAAAAAAAGCTCTAAAACTTTACACTTATTTTTTCCAATATTTAAAAAACTAATATAATTTAAAAAAAACACAGTTGCATGACATTTTCAGGCAAATCTATTATTGACATACATAATTCTATCTAACAACACTTTCATTTAAATGGATAGTCTAGTCAAAATTAAACTTTCATGATTCAGACAGACTAGGCAATTTTAAGCAACTTTCTAATTTACTCCTATTATCAATTTTCTTTGTTCTCTTGCTATATTTATTTGAAAAGGCAGAAATGTAAGCATAGGAGCCAGCCCATTTTTGGTTCGGCAGCCACATGGGTAGTGTTTTCTGATTGGTGTCTAAATGCAACAACCAATCAGCAAGCCCTACCTAGGTGCTGAACCAAAAATGGGCCGGCTCCTGAGCTTACATTCAAACAAAGATAGCAAGAGAATGAAGAAAAACTTGATAATAGGAGTAAATAAGAAAGTAGTTAAAATTGTATGCTCTATCTGAATTATGAAAGTTTAATGTTGACTAGACTATCCCTTTAATTGTGTTGTTCTCTTGTTTTCTATTCTTTACTAGTTTTAGCAGTTACTTATTCAAATTATTATGAATGGCTTTGAAATTTTAAATGGATTAGCATGAGAGCCAATGTAAGGTATAGGTGGAATTAATATCATATAAAGCCACTGGAAAATCACTCAATAGCCAAGTTTTTCTAATGGATTGGAATGGCCTTACATTTAAAAACTCCATGGAAACTCATGGGAAATACTTCACAGCACACTACTAGAATAGACACTACATTTTACTACTGTACAGCTATCAGACATAAGCAGTTCATAAGAATGTGTGAACCTTAGATTTTTGTCAGAACTTGAATAAAGAATACATAAATGTTTAAAGGGACAGTCTACAACAGATTTTTTTCTTGTTTAAAAAGATAGATAATCCCTTAATTACCTATTCCCCAGTTTTGCATAACCAGCACTGTTATATTAACCCCTTAAGCACCAACAATGTACAGTGTACGTCCTACAAAAAAAGGTCCTTAACGACCAAGGACATACCCTGTACGTCGTTGGAGTTTGAAAGCAGTGGAAGTGATCCTGATAGCTTCCAGCTGTTTTCATGTTATTGCAGTGATGCCTCGATGTCGAGGCATCCTGCAATAACATTGCTTAGCCACCCGATGCAGAGAGCCATTCTGTGGCCCTCTCTGCATCGGCCATCGAAGTCCACAATTGTTGGTGGATGGGAGCTGGTGTGGGAGGTGGTTGGGCGGCCATCGATGGTAGTGTACATGCTAGAGGGGGGCAGTATCGTGTGAGGGGTTGCCGGGGCATGCACGGGCATGCACGGGGGCGGGGGCATGCATGGGGTGGGAGCGGGTGGGAACACTACACTATTAAACAATACATGTATGCCATATGGTGGGGGAAAGGACTGTGGAGGGTGGAAATTTTTGGCTAAGGGATCTGGGAGGGGGTTTGATATTGAAGGGGGGAAGCTACACTGCAGACATTTTAAAATTTATTTTAAAAAAAACAACGTATTGTTAGGCAAACTAGGTACTGGCAGACAGCTGCCAGTACCCAAGATGGCTCCCAATAAGGAAGAGGGGGAGGGTTAGAAAGCTCTGAGGATTAGGGAGGTTGGGGGCTAAGGGGGGATCCTACACAGCAGAATATATTTTTTTTTAAAAACAAACAAAGATGTGTCAGGTGGGAGGCTGATCTCTACACTAAAGCTAAAATTAACCCTGCAAGCTCCCTAAAAGCTACCTACTTAACCCCTTATACACGTGTGTTGCACAGTGGCATTTAGCGGCCTTCTAATTACCAAAAAGCAACGCCAAAGCCATATATGTCTGCTATTTCTGAACAAAGGGGATCCCAGAGAAGCATTTACAACCATTTGTGCCATAATTGCACAAGCTGTTTGTAAATAATTTCAGTGAGAAACCTAAAGTTTGTGAAAATATTTGTGAAAATGTGAACGATTTTTTTTATTTGATCACATTTGGCAGTAAAAGGGTGGCATGAAATATACCAAAATTGGTCTAGATCAATACTTTGGGTTGTCTTCTAAAAAAAATATATACATGTCAAGGGATATTCAGGGATTCCTGACATATCAGTGTTCCAATGTAACTATCGCTAATTTTGAAAAAAAAAAGTGGTTTGGAAATAGCAAAGTGCTACTTGTATTTATTGCCCTATAACTTGCAAAAAAAGCAAAGACTATGTAAACATTGGGTATTTCTAAACTCAGAGCAAAATTTAGAAATTATAAGATATGATGAAAATAATGGTATCTTTAGAAAGTCCATTTAATGGCGAGAAAAACAGTATATAATATGTGTGGGTACAGTAAATGAGTAAGAGGAAAATTACAGCTAAACACAAACACCGCAGAAATGTAAAAATAGCCTTGGTCCCAAAAGGTCAGAAAATGGAAAAGTGCTGTGGTCCTTAAGGGGTTAATGTACCTTTTACCCCTGTGATTACCTTATATTTCAGACTATGCAAATTGCTACCTTATTTCAGTTCTTTTGACAGACCAACACTTTAGCCAGTCAGTGCTGACTCCACGGGAGTGAGCATGATATCTATATGGCACACATGAACTAGTGCTGTCTAGCTGTGAAAAACTATCAAATTACCCTGATATAAGAGACGGCCTTCAAGGGATTAGAGATTAGCATAATTACTACATAGGTTTAGCTTTCCACAAAGAATACCAAGCAAATTTGATGAAAAAAGTAAATTTGACAGTTGCTTGCCCTATCTGAATCATAAAAGTTTAATTTTGACTTGACTGTCGCTTTAATAAATCTTAACCATTTTGTGTCAGGTGCAATTTGAAATAGTTTTTTTTTTTTTAAATGTGAAAATGGTTAAAAAATAATGGTGCAGGTCACACAACATACAAAGCAATTTAAAATAACTATTTTTTTTACTGATTCCTATCAGTACAATTCTGTTTCAGCTGCAAAGTCACAGTGTGATTGTGTGGGAGTGAAAGTAGGATTAAAGTGTGATCAAGAAAGACATGCAATTTTATAGTTACAACATGTTACAATAAATGCATATTTTTATTGTGGTTTAACCCTTTTATGACTGTTTTTTGCACATTCAAGACAATCATTTTTTACTTTTATATGCTTGGATTTAACTGGAAATCCTGTTTTCTATAATTTCACATATACTCAAATTGTGTGAGCATATGTACATATATATATATATATATATATATATATATATATATATACAGTATATGTGTGTGTGTGCTTTTTTAATTAAAAGAAAGAAAATTAATCTTTTTTATATACATCTTATTGTTTATATATATATATATATATATATATATATATACAGTATATATTTTCTTAGAATTTTTTTTAGATTTATAGGTTCAAACTAAATTATATGAGCCTAGATTACAAGTGGAATGCAACAATATTAGTGCTATTAAGCATTACTGCTCAAATTAAATCAATAGTGCTCCTATTCTTGTGCTCATATTACATGTTGTAAGTAAAAATGTATCACTTGCACGAAAGCCTCAGGTACACTAACATCTGGAGGCTGGATAACGCAGCCGTACTAACTCTCTTTATATACTTCTATGAGGTGCACTACAAAGCCTGTTTTGGGTATCACTCACACACTAACTTGAAGGTGCACTTAGCTAACTGCACTTAAAGGGACAGTACACTGTAAAATTGTTTTTCCATTAATGTATTTTAAATGACTTGTTATACCAACTGCAGAGTATAAAAAATTTGAGAAATTGCATTTTCACGTTTATTTGTGTATCTGAAGTAGCTGGTTTTGTGCTTTGAAACCACAGCCTATTACAATGGGTTGAGCTTCAGGTAATATCAGATCTCATGTTATCACTTTTATGTACACAGACTTGCTTCCTTATCTTATATTTGTCTGGAACACCAAATCTCAATACATAGAGAGAACAATGGAAAATTATCATTTTATTACATAACTATCATGCCCCCCACTGAGGGTGTAATCTCTTCTGCTGGCTGTGTTTATTTAGGCTTGTCAATAGAGTATACGCCAGTATCAAAACTTTCAGTATAGGTTGGGAGACCACAAGCTAAATCAGCTATTTCAAATGCTGAAATATGAGTAAAGGAGCTACTTGCAACCAATTTAAAACACTCTAGCAGGTAAAAAGGATCATTGGGAATAATTTAAAGGGAGAAAGTTTTTGGGTGAACTGTCCCTTTAAGCCAAAGGTGCCTTATTAAATAGCATTGCGTTTTCAGTGAAGAACAATGCTATTTCAACTTTAAAAAACTAAAAAGTATTCACTTTGTTTTAAAGGGATATGGAAAATATGTCAAGGTACCTTGTTGCTTACAGTATAAACAACTGTGTAACACCTGCACTAGGCAAACTAGGCTAGCCAAAGCCCTCTATTTTTCAGACCTGCTGAACAGCAATATGTCCAACCCAGCCAACTTCTGGAATGTGATTAAAAACCTCTATAACCCCCCAAACTGCACTCTGCCCACAAGCATAAGAAAAAAATCTCTGAGATACAAAAGTGCCCCATAGCCATAACTAACTGACAGCTAGATTACGATTTGTGCGTTATGAGTGAAAAAGCATCGTTATGGCTCTTTTTCACTACCACTGGTATTACAGGTTTTGTAGGTATAGATGTACCGCACACCTTTTTGGCCGTCACGCAACGTAAGTACCGCACTTTTTAAAAGGTCCCTTTTCAATGGGACTTCCACAGCGCAGGTATTATGAGTTTTGCCTGGGAGGCCAAAAAGTGAGCGGTTCAGCATATACCGACAAGATCCGTACCGCCATCTAAAGTCAGTAATTATGAGTTTTACGTTATAAAGCTGTACCATAAACCTCATAACTAAAGTGTTAAAAAATACACTAACACCCATAAACGACCTATTAACCCCTAAACTGAGGCCCTCCCGCATCGCAAATACTAAAATAAAATTATTAACCCCTAATCTGCCGCTCCGGACATCGCCGCCACTATAATAAACATATTAGCCCCTAAACCTCCGCACTCCCGCATCGCAAACACTAGTTAAATATTATTAACCCCTAATCTGCTGCCCCCAATGTCGTCGCCACCTACATACACTTATTAACCCCTACTCTGCTGTCCCTAACATCGCAGCAACCTACATTACTGTTATTAACCCCTAATCTGCTGCCCCCAAAATCGCCGCCACCTAACTACACTTATTAACCCCTAATCTGCTGCCCCCAATGTTGCTGTCACTATACTAAAGTTATTAACCCCTAAACCTAACCCTAAGTCTAACCCTAACGTAACCCTAACACCTACTAACTTTAACATAATTAAAATAATTCCAAATAAATATTACAATTAATACCTAAATTATTCCTATTTAAAAATAAATACATACTTACCTGTAAAATAAACCTAAGATAGCTACAATATAACTAATAGTTATATTGTATCTAGCTTATGTTTTATTTTTATTTCACAGGTAAGTTTGTATTTATTTTATCTAGGTAGATTAGTTATTAAATAGTTATTAACTATTTACTAACTACCTAGTTAAAATAAATACAAATTTACCTGTAAAATACAACCTAACCTGTCTTACAGTAAAACCTAGCTTAGGTTTTTTAGATAGGATTTTATTTGGGGGGCGTTGGTTTTGTGGGTGGTGGGTTTTACTGTTGGGGGGGGGATGTTTGTATTTGTATTTGCCAGGTAAAAGAACTGATTTCTTTGGGGCAATGCCCCGCAAAAGGCCCTTTTGAGGGCTATTGGCAGTTTAGTGTATGCTAGGGTTTTTTTATTTTGTTTTTTTTTTTTATAGGGCTATTAGATTAGGCGTAATTAGTTTAAATATTTGATCATTTCTTTTTTATTTTGTAATTTAGTTAATTGTATTTGATTAATGTAATTTATTTAATTTTAGTGTAATGTTAGGTTTTACTGTAAGACAGGTTAGGTTTTATTTTACAGGTAAATTTGTGTTTATTTTAACTAGATAGTTAGTAAATAGTTAATAACTATTTAATAACTAATCCACCTTGTTAAAATAAATGCAAACTTACCTGTGAAATAAAAATAAAACCTAAGATAGCTACAATTTAACTATTAGTTATATTGTAGCTAGCTTAGGGTTTATTTTACAGGTATGTATTTAGTTTTAAATAGGAATAATTTAGTTATTAATAGTAAGTTTTATTTAGATTTATTTTAATTATGTTAAAGTTAGGGGTGTTAAGATTAGTGTTACGTTAGGGTTAGACTTAGGTTTAGAGGTTAATATATTTATTTAGTGTTAGTGATGTGGGAGGCCAGAGGTTTAGGGGTTAATAACTTTAGTATACTGGTGGCGGCGACATTGGGGGCGGCAGATTAGGAGTTAATAAGTGTAATGTAGGTGTCGGCGACATTGGGGGCGGCAGATTAGGGGTTAATAAGTGTAATGTAGGTATTGGGGTGGCAGATTAGGGGTGTTTAAACTTGGGGTTTATGTTAGGGTGTTAGGTTTAAACATAAATTTTCTAAACACTGCCAAAACAGTAACCATGGTTCTTGGGATGAATCAAACATTAAACAATCAAGTAACTCAGAGTTAAACATAATTACATTATCAAACTGTAGGCTGGAATCTGTCAGATCTCAGTATTTGGCTTGATCCTAATCTGTCGTTTGGACTTCATATTGAGAAACTATTGTCCAAATTGTACCCTAAAACTGGAGCCCTTTTTTAGAAATAAAAACTGTCTAAATCTTGAAGTTAGGAAATGTATTGTACAACAAATGCTGATCCCGGCAATTGATTATAGGGACATTGCATACGCATCTACGCCTCAAATCCATCTCAGTAAACTTGTAACACTCTATAATTTGTTATGCCTATTTGTCCTGCAATGTGATTACAAAACTCATCATTGTCATATCTTAAAAGAACTAAACTGGCTCTAGATGCTTTCTTAATTTCTCTTGACTTGTATATAACACCTATTCTGAGAAACTCTGATGCTACCTGAGCAGCATGCTCACCCCTGGTCCCCACTCCCCCTAAAACTTAAGGTCCTCTTCTTCCACTTTACTCTCCATTCCCCATTACTACAAGGAAGCTGGTTGGTTGGCATTCTCATTCAAAGCTCCTCAACTGTGAAATAACCTCCTGGAAACCACCAAATCCTCCTGCAACCTGAGATGTCTCTCTATCTTTACAAACACATCAATCCTGTAAAGACTAAATTATAAAAAACTTACCTTGTGTCTGTGTACTGCTATTTAAAAATGTAACTAGTTGTACAATTTGTACTGTATTGTTGACATATCACATGACATACTTTAAAATTAGAGATATCGCAATGTATTTTTTCCTAGTAAACCATTTTTATAAATACAATATTATTATATTTTATTTAAATGATAAAAGTACAATAATGAGACAAGACATAATGTATCAAATACAGGAGGAATTGAGGGCCCTATTCCCATCTAGAAGGGTAGGAGGGTGAGAAACAAGAGGTGAGGTTTGAATGGGTGAAATTGTGTTAGGATGGATTGAAGGGGGAGAGGTTTGAGAGAGGAGGGCCAGTTAGAAGGTTATTGCAGGAGTCAAGTCGGGATATTACTAGGGATTTGTTGCTTAGTGGTGTTAGTGCTCAGAAACGGATGGATTTTAGATATATTGCATAAGTGGTTACGGCAAGTTGAAGAGAACAATTTGATGTGGGGGATGAAGGACAGAATCAAGTGTAACTCTAAGGCAGCGTACTTGGGGTGATGGGGAGATAATGATGCCATTGATAGTGATAGAAAAGTTAGAATTCTGAGTAGAGCTAGAGGGGGGATTAAATGTAGCTCAGTCTTGGACATGTTAATCTTATGGTGTTGAGAGGCCATCCAGGAAGAAATGCTAGATAATCAGTCACTGAAATGAGAAAGGATGGAGGGAGAGAGAACTGAGGTGGACAGATATATCTGGATGTCATCAGCATAAGGGTGATATTTGAAGCCATAGCTGTTGATTAGTTTACCCAGTGAATAAGTATAAATAGAGAAGCGTAGAGGACCCAGGACAATGCCTTCATGTACTCCAACTGATAGAGGCATTGAGGAGTCGCCACCAGCAAATGACACAGAAAAAGACCTGTTAGAATGATAAGAGAGGATCAAAGAGAGGGCAGTGTCACAGAGAACAAGAGAGGTGAGAGTCTGTAGGAGGAGAGGGTAGTCAATGGTGTCAAAGGCAGCTGAGAGGTCAAGTAAGATAAGTATAGAGTAGTAGCCATTACGTTTAGCAGAAAAAAGATCATTGGTAACTTGGTAACTTTGGTGAGGGCAGTCTCAGTTGAGTGTTGGAGATGGAAGCCAGATTGTACGGAGTCAAGCAAGGAGTTGGTGAAAAGGAAGTGGGTTAGGTGGCTGTAAACTATTTTTTTCAGGAGTTTTGATGTTAGTCGAAAGCAGTGATATGAGGCAGTAGTTGTAATACCAGTTTGCACTCTAATCTTAGTGCAGTCCTGCATTATTCATAGCGCACCCTGCCTTATCAATAGCACTCCATTTATAATCTAGACCAATATAGTTAATCAATATAAAATTTTAATATCAAATTTTAAATGATTATACATAACTTTTAACTTTTTATTATAAATTATACATGTGTCATAGAAATAGGGCATTTGCAAGCAGAGGACAAGTTTAGTGCATCTTATGGGCCCCATGTACTATGCCTTGGGCGGATGAGATTACCAACTTGCGAACCTGTCTGTCCGGCTTCATGGCAAATGAGCAGTGGACATACAGTGGACTTGCAATTGCCTGTGCAGCACCACCTCCTGCTCGCACGCAAACAGGGCCTGTCAATCACCCCAAAAGAATGCCTCCTCTCAAAGTAGCAGCACCACATTTAAAGTTCAAAATCAGCAGCAGTCTTTTCTCTCTTAGCATTAACTAAACAGTTAGTTTCTTTCTGCAACAAAGGATATTTTCCTTCTTTAACAATTATAAATACTAGAATATACAGAACCAAATTTTTAGTACAAACATACAGCATTCCAGCCTTCAAGTCTGGGTGATTCACACTGGCCTAAAAAAAGATTTATTTTTAAAGCATGTGTGCTGTAATGATGAGCCATACCTGTTGTTAATTGGCAGTAAAACCAAAAAACTTAGCTCAGGCAAAAAACAACTTTTAGGGTTGGTGAAGTATTGGCCCAGAATTACAAAAAGAAATTGGCGGAAGGTAGTGTGATAATCTCCAGGAAAAAATATTATATTAAAAACAATATCAAAATCTCTCCTGGCATGGTGTAGGCACAAAACTAAACAATTACTAAAAAATTGAATATACACATACAAAATGGAAAGTGTGCCGAGCCCTGTATTGTAATTCAGAAATCACCTCCTTTTAAAGTGAATATAAATTGGTTTGAACACTTACATATCCACATTCACATCTATATTTATTATATGTACACAGTCAGGCAGTCAAACACAAAAGAAAATTTAAAAACACTCAACAGATGTTATATTTACTATCACACTGCCTGTATCAATATAAGGGAGTCAACAAATATCTAACATTGCAGTGACTTGCTCATAACATATTGAACTACGCTCCAACAATCCAGGAGCCAAAATTGACATTAACATTCACATAGCAGGTGCCACAATTAGTAGGAGAACATCCTCTGTATCATTTACCCATATATTAAAATATATCTAAATGTTAAAAGCAAATGGTTGGCAAATTAAAAAAGGGAGAGACAAGACTCTCCAGAGATCCCCTGACGTGCGAAAATAGCTAAATGCCCTTCTAAGGGCAATGCCCAGCCAGATGTAATTTTCAGGGCAATCCTTAGAGTAGGTTTTTTAGATAGCCTTTTTTTTTTTTGGGGGGGGTACTTGTACTGTAAGTTGTTTTGTGTTTTTTAAAGAAAAAAGAGCTGTATCACTTTACAGTAATAGTAGTAGTTTAGGAGGTATTAGATTAGAGGTGTTGGGGGGTAGATTTTAGGTTGTTAAGTAGTGTAGAGCTTATTGCGTTGGTGAGTTATGGAAGTGTAGGGGTTTATAGGTTAGGGGGTATTGGCAGAATAGGGGTTAAGTAGTGTAGAGAGTGTTTGCAGTGGGTTATTGGCAGTGTAGGGGTTAATAGGTTAGGAAGTTTATTGCGGTGGCTATTGGCGGTATAGGGGCCAATAGGTTAGGAAGTTAATTGTGGTGGGCTATTGGTGGTATAGGGGTCAATAGGTTAGGAAGTTTAATGTGGTGGGCTACTGGCGGTATAGGGGTTAATAGGTTAGGAAGTTTATTGCGGTGGGATATTGGCAGTATAGGGGTTAACATATTAGGACATTTATTAAGGTGGGCTATTGGTGGTATAGGAGTTAATAGGTTAGGAAGTTTATTGTGGTGGGATATTGGCAGTATCGGGGTTAACATATTAGGACATTTATTAAGGTGGGCTATTGGTGGTATAGGAGTTAATAGGTTAGGAAGTTTATTGCGGTGGGCTATTGGTAGTTTAGGGTTTAAGTAGTATAGGGTTAGTTTATGGTGGTGGGTTATGTCGGTTTAGGGGTAATAGGTATAGTTATTAGGCTTGGTGTTATATATTTAAAAGGAATCCTTTACTTTATATCACCAATGTCGATGCTGATGCTGCTTGGAATATTTTGCCAGCATCGTCAGCCATTGCGATGTATAGTAAAATGCCCCTCTGCAATGCTGCCTTTAGCGCTGTGGAATCTGTTGGCGTTCTACAAATAACCGATAATAATAATATGTCTGCACTTTTGAATATTTCACCGATATTCACGACATCAGTATCTCTTCAGCATAGAATACCATGGGAACAATCAAATGTGATAATAGAAATAAATTGGAAACTTTTTTTTTTAATTGTATGCTCTGTCTGTATCAGAAAATAAATTTTTGGGGTGAAATATACCTTTAAAGTAACATAGAAGTCTCAACAGATAAAGGATAAAGTATATAAACACAAAATACACATATTTCTCTACTTTTAGAAGAATAATACTCCCATGAATTATGACTAAACTCTAGATTGACTGCAATTACCCAGACAGTGAATCAGGAACTGATATTGCCACTACCCACAGAAGCTACTGGGAAGCGTGTATTTCTTAAAAACAATTGCCTGTCAGTCACACTGAGGGAGTGATCTAATGACCACTGCTTCTTATATAGCAGGAAGCAGGCTCGCATGTGCAAACCTGCCCTTACGATGCTTAGCACATGGAGCCCTGTGTCTTCAAATATTTAAACAGTTCTAAAGTTTGACAAGTCTATGTATTTTTCTTTAAAGGGATAGTAAAGTCCAAATTAAACTTTCATGATTCAGATAGGACACGTAATTTTAAACAACTTTCTAATTTACTTTTATCATCAAATTTGCTTTGTTCTCTTGTTATTCTTAATTGAAAGATAAACCTAGGTAGGCTCATATGCTAATTTCTAAGCCCTTGAAGGCCGCCTTTTATCTCAGGCATTTGACCGTTTTTCACAGCTAGAGGGCGTTAGTTCATGTTTTTCAAATAGATAACATTGTGCTCATGCACGTGAAGTCATTTAAGAGTCAGCACTAATTGCCTGAAATGCAAGTCTGTCAAAAGATTTGAGATAAAAAGGAGACAGTCAGCAGAAACTTAGATACAAGTTACTTTAGGCCTAGATTTGGAGTTCGGCGGTAGCCGTCAAAACCAGCGTTAGAGGCTCCTAACGCTGGTTTTAGGCTACCGCCGGTATTTGGAGTCAGTGATTAAAGGGTCTAACGCTCACTTTTCAGCCGCGACTTTTCCATACCGCAGATCCCCCTACGCCATTTGCGTATCCTATCTTTTCAATGGGATCTTTCTAACGCTGGTATTTAGAGTCGTTTCTGAAGTGAGCGTTAGAGCTCTAACGACAAAATTCCAGCCGCCTGAAAATAGCAGGAGTTAAGAGCTTTCTGGCTAACGCCGGTTCATAAAGCTCTTAACTACTGTACCCTAAAGTACACTAACACCCATAAACTACCTATGTACCCCTAAACCGAGCTCCCCCCACATCGCCGCCACTCGATTTAAATTTTTAACCCCTAATCTGCCGACCGCCACCTACGTTATACTTATGTACCCCTAATCTGCTGCCCCTAACCCCGCTGACCCCTGTATTACATTTATTAACCCCTAACCTGCCCCCCACAACGTCGCCGCCAGCTACTTAAAATAATTAACCCCTAATCTTCCGACCGCAAAGCGCCGCCACCTACGTTATCCTTATGTACCCCTAATCTGCTACCCCTAACACCGCCGACCCCTATATTATATTTATTAACCCCTAATCTGCCCCCCTCAACGTCGCCGACACCTGCCTACACTTATTAACCCCTAATCTGCCGAGCGGACCTGAGCGCTACTATAATAAAGTTAATAACCCCTAACCTGCCTCACTAACCCTATCATAAATAGTATTAACCCCCTAATCTGCCCTCCCTAACATCGCCGACACCTGCCTACACTTATTAACCCCTAATCTGCCGAGCGGACCTGAGCGCTACTATAATAAAGTTATTAACCCCTAACCCGCCTCACTAACCCTATCATAAATAGTATTAACCCCTAATCTGCCCTCCCTAACATCGCCGACACCTAACTTCAATTATTAACCCCTAATCTGACGACCGGAGCTCACCGCTATTCTAATAAATTGATTAACCCCTAAAGCTAAGTCTAACCCTAACACCAACACCCCCCTAAATTAAATATAATTTACATCTAACGAAATAAATTAACTCTTATTAAATAAATGATTCCTATTTAAAGCTAAATACTTACCTGTAAAATAAATCCTAATATAGCTACAATATAAATTATAATTATATTATAGCTATTTTAGGATTAATATTTATTTTACAGGCAACTTGGTATTTATTTTAACTAGGTACAATAGCTATTAAATAGTTAAGAACTATTTAATAGCTACCTATTTAAAATAATAACAAATTTACCTGTAAAATAAATCCTAACCTAAGTTACAAATAAACCTAACACTACCCTATCAATAAATTAATTAAATAAACTACCTACAATTACCTACAATTAACCTAACACTACACTATCTATAAATTAATTAAACACAATTGCTACAAATAAATACAATTAAATAAACTAGCTAAAGTACAAAAAATAAAAAAGAACTAAGTTACAAAAAATAATAAAATATTTACAAACATAAGAAAAATATTACAACAATTTTAAACTAATTACACCTACTCTAAGCCCCCTAATAAAATAACAAAGCCCCCCAAAATAAAAAATTCCCTACCCTATTCTAAATTAAAAAAGTTACAAGCTCTTTTACCTTACCAGCCCTGAACAGGGCCCTTTGCGGGGCATGCCCCAAGAATTTCAGCTCTTTTGCCTGTAAAAAAAAACATACCATACCCCCCCCCAACATTACAACCCACCACCCACATACCCCTAATCTAACCCAAACCCCCCTTAAATAAACCTAACACTAAGCCCCTGAAGATCTTCCTACCTTGTCTTCACCATACCAGGTTCACCGATCCGTCCTGGCTCCAACATCTTCATCCAACCCAAGCGGGGGTTGGCGATCCATCATCCGGTGCTGAAGAGGTCCAGAAGAGGCTCCAAAGTCTTCCTCCTATCCGGCAAGAAGAGGACATCCGGACCGGCAAACATCTTCTCCAAGCGGCATCTTCAATCTTCTTCCATCCGGTGCGGAGCGGGTCCATCTTGAAGCAGGCGACGCGGATCCATCCTCTTCTTCCATTGTCTCCCGACGAATGACGGTTCCTTTAAGGGACGTCATCCAAGATGGCGTCCCTCGAATTCCGATTGGCTGATAGGATTCTATCAGCCAATCGGAATTAAGGTAGGAATTTTCTGATTGGCTGATGGAATCAGCCAATCAGAATCAAGTTCAATCCGATTGGCTGATCCAATCAGCCAATCAGATTGAACTCGCATTCTATTGGCTGTTCCGATCAGCCAATAGAATGCGAGCTCAATCTGATTGGCTGATTGGATCAGCCAATCGGATTGAACTTGATTCTGATTGGCTGATTCCATCAGCCAATCAGAAAATTCCTACCTTAATTCCGATTGGCTGATAGAATCCTATCAGCCAATCGGAATTCGAGGGACGCCATCTTGGATGACGTCCCTTAAAGGAACCGTCATTCGTCGGGAGACAACGGAAGAAGAGGATGGATCCGCGTCGCCTGCTTCAAGATGGACCCGCTCCGCACCGGATGGAAGAAGATTGAAGATGCCGCTTGGAGAAGATGTTTGCCGGTCCGGATGTCCTCTTTTTGCCGGATAGGAGGAAGAATTTGGAGCCTCTTCTGGACCTCTTCAGCACCGGATGATGGATCGCCAACCCCCGCTTGGGTTGGATGAAGATGTTGGAGCCAGGACGGATCGGTGAACCTGGTATGGTGAAGACAAGGTAGGAAGATCTTCAGGGGCTTAGTGTTAGGTTTATTTAAGGGGGGTTTGGGTTAGATTAGGGGTATGTGGGTGGTGGGTTGTAATGTTGGGGGGGGTATGGTATGTTTTTTTTTACAGGCAAAAGAGCTGAAATCCTTGGGGCATGCCCCGCAAAGGGCCCTGTTCAGGGCTGGTAAGGTAAAAGAGCTTGTAACTTTTTTAATTTAGAAGAGGGTAGGGAATTTTTTATTTTGGGGGGCTTTGTTATTTTATTAGGGGGCTTAGAGTAGGTGTAATTAGTTTAAAATTGTTGTAATATTTTTCTTATGTTTGTAAATATTTTATTATTTTTTGTAACTTAGTTCTTTTTTATTTTTTGTACTTTAGCTAGTTTATTTAATTGTATTTATTTGTAGCAATTGTGTTTAATTAATTTATTGATAGTGTAGTGTTAGGTTTAATTGTAGGTAATTGTAGGTAGTTTATTTAATTAATTTATTGATAGGGTAGTGTTAGGTTTAATTATATCTTAGGTTAGGATTTATTTTACAGGTAAATTTGTTATTATTTTAACTAGGTAACTATTAAATAGTTCTTAACTATTTAATAGCTATTGTACCTGGTTAAAATAATTACAAAGTTGCCTGTAAAATAAATATTAATCCTAAAATAGCTATAATATAATTATAATTTATATTGTAGCTATATTAGGATTTATTTTACAGGTAAGTATTTAGCTTTAAATAGGAATAAGTTATTTAATAAGAGTTAATTTATTTCGTTAGATTAAAATTATATTTAATTTAGGGGGGGTGTTAGTGTTAGGGTTAGACTTAGCTTTAGGGGTTAATACATTTATTATAGTAGCGGTGAGGTCCGCTCGGCAGATTAGGGGTTAATAATTGAAGGTAGGTGTCGGCGATGTTAGGGAGGGCAGATTAGGGGTTAATACTATTTATTATAGGGTTAGTGAGGCGGATTAGGGGTTAATAACTTTATTATAGTAGCGCTCAGGTCCGCTCGGCAGATTAGGAGTTAATAAGTGTAGGCAGGTGTCGGCGACGTTGAGGGGGGCAGATTAGGGGTTAATAAATATAATATAGGGGTCGGCGATGTTAGGGCAGCAGATTAGGGGTACATAGGGATAACGTAGGTTGCGGCGGTTTACGGAGCGGCAGATTAGGGGTTAAAAATAATATGCAGGTGTCAGCGATAGCGGGGGCTGCAGATTAGGGGTTAATAAGTGTAAGGTTAGGGGTGTTTAGACTCGGGGTACATGTTAGAGTGTTAGGTGCAGACGTAGGAAGTGTTTCCCCATAGGAAACAATGGGGCTGCGTTAGGAGCTGAACGCTGCTTTTTTGCAGGTGTTAGGTTTTTTTTCAGCTCAAACAGCCCCATTGTTTCCTATGGGAGAATCGTGCACGAGCACGTTTTTGAGGCCGGCCGCGTCCGTAAGCAACTCTGGTATCGAGAGTTGCATTTGCGGTAAAAATGCTCTACGCTCCTTTTTTGGAGCCTAACGCAGCATTTGTTTAAACTCTCGATACCAGAGTTAAATTTATGGTGCGGCCAGAAAAAAGCCTGCGGAGCGTTAACAGCCCTTTTACCGCCGAACTCCAAATCTAGGCCTTACAGAGGTAAAAAGTATATTTCTATTCTATAACAGTGTTGGTTATGCGAAACTGGGGAATGGGAAATAAAGGGATTATCTATATTTTCAAACAATAACATTTTTGGTGTTTACTATCCCTTTAAACTTACACTGTCATCTTTTAAATTGGACTTTATTTGTAATTACACCTATGCTCACCGATAAAACTTAATTATTACCATTTTCTTTGTTTTTCATATTGAATAAAAAATACAATAACTGGTGGTTTTTAACATCAAAAAAAATCATTTTTATTTTAAGCTGCAAATTCTTCAAGTCAGCACTTGGCAACATTTTTTAACAAAAGCAATCAGCTGTAACAAAAATGATGAAAAAGCTCAAAATCGATATACAGTATATTGCACCCAAAGGGAAATCTACAGAAAACTAACCGTGAACAAATTTTTGTCATTTAGAAAATATATATAAATGCATTATTTGTTTTAATGTAGTATAAACATCAAATGTTATAATTAATATTTTTCACATTAATGTTGGTCTAATCCATCTGTCATTATCTTTTTTTTTTTAAAAAAACACCATAACCACCTTTTGTAAAAAAACAAATGAAAAGGTAATGATATGCTTCCAATTATGGGCACGATCCGATATCGATCGCAGTTTGCGGCGCAAGCGAGGGAACCGGCGTCGCCCGCAGTTTCAGCTCGCAACTCGAGCCATCCCATATAGGTCGCCGTCAGATGCTAACGTGCCGTAAGTCTCACAAACCAGCGATGTCCAGAAATCTGCGTAAGTACAAATTTCTGGCGTCGCCAGTGACTTGCGGCACGTTAGAAACTGCCGGCGCCTATAAAACCTGACTAAAGTTTAAAACACCCGCACTGTCTAACACGCCTCCCTAACATAGCCCGCACTGTCTAACACGCCTCCCTAACATAGCCCGCACTGTCTAACCCTCTATCCGCTATCCCCCCTCACTAGCCTAACAATAAAAAAGTTATTAACCCCTAAACCGCCGCTCCTTTACCCCGCCGCAACCTAATAAAGTTATTAACCCCTAAACCGCCGCTCCCGTACCCCGCCGCCAGCTATATTATATCTATAACCCCCTAAAGTGAGCCCCTAACACCGCCGCCATCTATATTAAAATTATTAACCCCTAATGTAAGCCCCTTACACCGCCGCCATCTCTATTAAAATGATTAACCCCTAATTTAATCTACCTACCCTGCCGCCAGCTATATTATCTATATTAACCCTAAGTATATTATAGTTAATATAGGTATTACATTATATATATTAACTATATTAACCCTAATTATATTAGGGTTAATATAGTTAATATAGTTACTATAGTATTTATATTAACTATATTAACTCTATCTAACCCTAACTAAATTTATATTAAATTAATCTAATTAATTTATAAACTAAAATATTCCTATTTAAATCTAAATACTTACCTATAAAATAAACCCTAAGATAGCTACAATATAATTAATAATTACATTGTAGCTATGTTAGGGTTAATATTTATTTTACAGGTAAATTGTTAATTATTTTAACTAGGTATAATAGATATTAAATAGTTATTAACTATTTAATATCTACCTAGTTAAAATAATTACCCAATTACCTGTAAAATAAATCCTAACCTAAGTTACAAATACACCTACACTATCAATAAATTTAATAAACTACAAACATCTATCTAAAAATACAATTAAATTAACTAAACTAAATTACAAAAAAAAACAAACACTAAATTACAAAAAATAAAAAAAAGATTACAAGATATTTAAGCTAATTACACCTATTCTAAGCCCCCTAATAAAATAATAAACCCCCAAAATAAAAAAAATTCCCTGCCCTATTCTAAATTCAACAAATTTCAAAGCTCTTTACCTTACCAGCCCTTAAAAGGGCCTTTTGTGGGGCATGCCCCAAAGAATTCAGCTCTTTTGCATACAACAAATACAATACCCCCCCCCATTACAACCCACCACCCACATACCCCTATTCTAAACCCACCCAAACCCCCCTTAAAAAAGCCTAACACTACCCCCCTGAAGATCTCCCTACCTTGTCTTCACCACACCGGGCCGAACTCCTGATCCGATCCGGGCGATGTCTTCCTCCAAGCGGCAAAGAAGAAATCTTCCTCCGGCGATGTCATCCTCCAAGCGGCAAAGAAGAATTCTTCCTCCGGCGACGTCTTCCTCCAAGCGGCAGCAAAGTCTTCATTCTTCCGGCGGCATCTTCAATCTTCTTTCTTCGCTCCGCCGCCGCGGAGCATCCATCCCGGCCGACTGCTGAACTTGGAATGAGGTACCTATAAATGACGTCATCCAAGATGGCGTCCGCCGAATTCCGATTGGCTGATAGGATTCTATCAGCCAATCGGAATTAAGTTAAAAAAATCTGATTGGCTGATTGAATCAGCCAATCAGATTCAAGTTCAATCCGATTGGCTGATCCAATCAGCCAATCAGATTGAGCTTGCATTCTATTGGCTGATCGGAACAGCCAATAGAATGCGAGCTCAATCTGATTGGCTGATTGGATCAGCCAATCGGATTGAACTTGAATCTGATTGGCTGATTCAATCAGCCAATCAGATTTTTTTAACTTAATTCCGATTGGCTGATAGAATCCTATCAGCCAATCGGAATTCGGCGGACGCCATCTTGGATGACGTCATTTAAAGGTACCTCATTCCAAGTTCAGCAGTCGGCTGGGATGGATGCTCCGCGGCGGCGGAGCGAAGAAAGAAGATTGAAGATGCCGCCGGAAGAATGAAGACTTTGCTGCCGCTTGGAGGAAGACGTCGCCGGAGGAAGAATTCTTCTTTGCCGCTTGGAGGATGACATCGCCGGAGGAAGAATTCTTCTTTGCCGCTTGGAGGAAGACATCGCCCGGATCGGATCAGGAGTTCGGCCCGGTGTGGTGAAGACAAGGTAGGGAGATCTTCAGGGGGGTAGTGTTAGGCTTTTTTAAGGGGGGTTTGGGTGGGTTTAGAATAGGGGTATGTGGGTGGTGGGTTGTAATGGGGGGGGGGTATTGTATTTGTTGTATGCAAAAGAGCTGAATTCTTTGGGGCATGCCCCACAAAAGGCCCTTTTAAGGGCTGGTAAGGTAAAGAGCTTTGAAATTTGTTGAATTTAGAATAGGGCAGGGAATTTTTTTTATTTTGGGGGTTTATTATTTTATTAGGGGGCTTAGAATAGGTGTAATTAGCTTAAATATCTTGTAATCTTTTTTTTATTTTTTGTAATTTAGTGTTTGTTTTTTTTTGTAATTTAGTTTAGTTAATTTAATTGTATTTTTAGATAGATGTTTGTAGTTTATTAAATTTATTGATAGTGTAGGTGTATTTGTAACTTAGGTTAGGATTTATTTTACAGGTAATTGGGTAATTATTTTAACTAGGTAGATATTAAATAGTTAATAACTATTTAATATCTATTATACCTAGTTAAAATATTAACAATTTACCTGTAAAATAAATATTAACCCTAACATAGCTACAATGTAATTATTAATTATATTGTAGCTATCTTAGGGTTTATTTTATAGGTAAGTATTTAGATTTAAATAGGAATATTTTAGTTTATAAATTAATTAGATTAATTTAATATAAATTTAGTTAGGGATAGATAGAGTTAATATAGTTAATATAAATACTATAGTAACTATATTAACTATATTAACCCTAATATAATTAGGGTTAATATAGTTAATATATATAATGTAATAACTATATTAACTATAATATACTTAGGGTTAATATAGATAACATAGCTGGCGGCGGGGTAGGTAGATTAAATTAGGGGTTAATAATTTTTATATAGGTGGCGGCGGTGTAAGGGGTCAGATTAGGGGATAGATAAGGTAGATGACAGCGGTGTAAGGGGTTCTAATTAGGGGATAGATAAGGTAGATGGCGGCGGTTTTAGGGGCTCACAGTAGGGGGTTAGTTTATGTAGATGGCGGCGGGGTCCGGGAGCGGCGGTTTAGGGGGTAATAACTTTATTAGGGATTTCGGGGGGGGGGGGGGGGGTGGATCGCGGTTGACAGGGAGATAGACATTGTGCATGCGTTAGGTGTTAGGTTTATTTTAGAAGATCGCGGTTGACAGGGAGATAGACATTGCGCATGCGTTAGGTGTTAGGTTTATTTTAGCAGCCAGTTTAGGGAGTTACGGGGCTCCAATAGTCAGCGTAAGGCTTCTTACGGCTGCTTTTTGTGGCGAGGTGAAAATGGAGTAAGTTTTCTCCATTTTCGCCACGTAAGTCCTTACGCTGCATATTGGATACCAAACTGCGCTGGTTTGGTATACCTGCCTATGGCCCAAAAAACTACGGGCGACGGCAGAAATATACGCGCGTAACTTCTAGGTTACTCCGTATATAGGATACCAAATCAGCGTAAATATTGGCGTCGCCGGCTTTTGCGGGCGACGCTTTATATCGGATCGACCCCTATGTCTTTTTAATACACTTGCAAAATAAACTGATTTGCTTTTTTTTATCTTCTTTGTTACAGATTAAAATAATCTAGGAGCAAAAATCAGTTCACTATGGGATAGATTACAAGTGGCGTATTAACAGTTACGTGCGAGCGAAAAGGGGTTTATCTCGGCTCTTTGCACACGCCTGGTTTACTGTTCGTATTACAAGTTAAAAGTAAACAAGAATGCATGAGCACAATAGCGATTTACGATAAAATGATTACCGGGTCCTCAGAGCAATGCTTAACTGTTTTGCAAAACAAAAAAGTTGCACAACACATCAAAAATAAATTACAAAGTACAGTTACACTCCTAATAACACTATCTAATGAAAATTATTTAAAACAAATTGCACAAAAAATGTACAAGGGCTCAATGATATGAGGTCTCATGTGTTAGTAAAAAATTCAGGCAAGCGGCTTTTAACATATGTATATGTCTATATACTGTATGTGCACATATGTATTTATATGTATATAAATGTATTTACAGACATACACATATAAACACATATATATATTAGAAAAAAGAGAATTGTAAACCATTGGCGCAATCACTGTATAAAAATATACCCCATATAATGGGATTATATATTATTAAATAAATCTATAAAGATATATCAAATAGATACCAAATAAATGTGCCAGTAGTAATAAATCCCTGGTACATACACTTTTCTCTTGAATAAATATCAACACAGTGTTTGAAAATATCCAGTCTATCTGTGCGTCTTATAGAACGTACAGAATGGATAAGTAATACCTAAAAACTTATTACAGAGATATATACAGAAATTTGCAGTCAAGTGGTTCAACACTTAACTGCACTATAAAACATAACTGCACTGCGATAAAGTGTCCTAAAAGAAAAAGAATGTTTCCATAAAATCAATACTGGTAATAATAATGTACCTCAAGTTTTTCGTAATACAGTGTTAAATCTTGCACATAGTCACATACTAGGGGGGCACCTGGGACTAAAGAAAGGGTCCTTAGAAGGTTTTACTGGCCAGATGTGTTTAAGGCTGTTAATAATTATTGCTCTTCATGTCCCAAGTGCCAGCTAACTACTCCCACTAAGGATTTTTGTAGTCCATTAGTGCCTTTACCAATCATTGATGTGCCATTCGAAAGAATTGCCATGGACTTGATAGGTCCACTGAAGTCAGCCAGAGGACATCAGTATATACTGGTTGTACTGGATTACGCAACCCGCTATCCTGAGGCAGTACCCTTACGTAATAGTTCTGCAAAATTTATAGCAAAGGAGCTTATGCTTCAGTATATTACCCTCAAACTGATGGGCTGGTAGAGAGGTTTAATAAGACCCTAAAGAGTATGTTACGGAAGGCAATTGATGTGGATGGAAAAAATTGGGACCATTTATTGCCTTATTTAATGTTTTCTATCCTCAGGCCTAAACAGGGTTTTCACCGTTTGAACTTTTGAATGGTCGACATCCACGGGGGTTACTTGATATTGTTAAAGAGACATGGGAACAGGAAATTACACCCTATAGACGTGTTATTGAGCATATATCTCAAATGCAGGATCGAATGGAGGCTGTCATGCCAATAGTAGTTAGGGAACATATGGGAAAAGCCCAAGGAGCACAAAAACACAATAATATTCGTAATTCTAGGGTTAGAGTGTTTCAGCCTGGTGACCGGGTACTAGTTTTAGTCCCTACAGTAGAAAATACATTTTTGGCTACTTGGCATGCCCCATATGAGATAATTGAAAAGGTGGGTGATGTAAACTATAAGGTGAGTCAGCCAGGGAGAAGAAAACCTGAGCAGATATATCACATTAATTTACTGAAGCCCTGGAAGAATAGGGAGGTTTTGTGTGAGGTAAATACAACAGAGATACCTGTTACTGAGCCAGTGGTAAATGTTTCTGAAACCCTATCTGTGCATCAAAAGCAAGAGGTCAAGGACTTTATTAGAAGGAACAGAGAGGTTTTTTCCATGATGCCAGGGAGAACTAACGTAATTAAACATGACATAGTTACAGAACCAGGAAAAAAAGTTTCCCTTAAACCCTATAGAGTTCCTGAAGCCCGTAGGGAGGCTATTAAATTGGAGGTGGAAAAAAATGTTAAAACTTGGGGTGATTGAAGAATCATACAGTGATTGGAGCAGTCCAATTGTGTTAGTTCCTAAACCGGATGGTACTTTACGATATTGTAATGATTATCGTAAATTAAATTGTATTTCAAAATTTGATATCTACCCAATGCCTAGGGTTGATGAGTTAGTAGAAAGATTAAGAAAAAGCATGTTATTTAACAACAATTGCATGTTATTTAACAACAATTGATTTAACGAAATTCTATTGGCAGGTACCCCTCACTGATTAGACAAAAGAGAAAACTGCTTTTTGAACTCCAGATAGGTTGTTTCAGTATACAGTTTTGCCATTTGGGTTACATGGTGCTCCTGCAACATTTCAGAGAATGATGGATAGAATTCTAAAGCCCCATGTTCGTTATGCTGCATCTTATCTTGATGTTGTAATCATTTATAGTACAGATTGGGAATCACATCTCCCAAAAGTTCAGGCAGTTCTAGACTCCATTTTCTCTGCTGGCTTAACTGCTAATCCTTGAAAATGTACCATTGGTTTAGAGGAAGCGAAGTACTTGGGATATACAATTGGGAGAGGATTAGTTAAGTCACAGACAACTAAAATAGAAGCCAAATAATATGGGCCCCAGCCCCTAACTAAGAAACAAGTTAGAGCTTGTTTGGGTTTGACTGGATATTATAGAAGGTTTATTCCAGATTTTGCTATGATAGCTGCTCTTTTAACTGATCTTACAAAGGCAAAATCACCAGTGATGGTTAAATGGTCTACAGAAGCAGACAAGGCTTTTAAGCATTTAAAAGATGCCCTGTGTGCCTATACAGTTTTGGTAACTCCATATTTTTGTAAAGATTTTATAGTGCAGACTGATGCTTCTGATGTTGGTGTGGGGGCTGTTCTTTCCCAAGTGTACCAAGGGGAGGAGCATCCTGTATTATTTCTTAGTAGAAAATTAAACCAACAAGAGAAAAATTACTCTATTGTTGAAAAGAATGTTTAACTATTAAGTGGGCTTTGGAGTCTCTTCGGTACTATTTGTTGGGGAGGAAATTCAGGTTGATTACAGATTAAACTCCTCTCAAATGGATGAGTCAGCATAAGGAGAGGAATGCAAGAGTGACTAGATGGTTTCTTAGTTTGCAGCCTTTTCATTTAATTGTTGAGCACAGAGCAGGTCTTTTTCAGGGCAATGCTGATGGTCTTTCAAGGGTACACTCTTTAATGTCTATGGTTGCTCACTCCACCAAGTGTGAGCTGGGGGGAGGAAGTGATACAGAAAGTCTGGTTTGGTGATAGAGGGAGTATACAGTATATTAGACCAAGTTTAATACATTTCACTTTACCATTTTGCTAAGAAACCCCAGGGAAGTGATTAGTGTTTTTTAGTTGTGAATACCTTATAGCTGTTAAAGACAATTAAACTCAGGTGTGGCTCATGTTTACTGCTCCTAGGGTTTAAAAGTGAAGCATTTCTCTAGCTAAGTATATTACAGCCAGGCAGGAGGCCTGATATGATGTGTTGTGAAAAATATTTTGTACTAAACGATTTTCTGGATTTCTGTTTGCTGTTACATTCTGTAAAGGACATTTGTGTTGCTGCAGAAAATGCAGACAGAGATTTGCTGTTTTGGAAGCTTGTGCAAAGAAGTTTGACCTTTTGCCTTATCTGTGAACAAACTGTATGCTGCTGTTAAAGTCACCTTGCTATTTATGGAAGAAAATAAAGTTTTGAAAACTGGATTGTCCTCTATTGCATTTAAACCCTAGATGACAGTGGTTGCCAAAGATCCTTGTTACAATATACAGGGAGTGCAGAATTATTAGGCAAATGAGTATTTTGACCACATCATCCTCTTTATGCATGTTGTCTTACTCCAAGCTGTATAGGCTCGAAAGCCTACTACCAATTAAGCATATTAGGTGATGTGCATCTCTGTAATGAGAAGGGGTGTGGTCTAATGACATCAACACCCTATATCAGGTGTGCATAACTATTAGGCAACTTCCTTTCCTTTGGCAAAATGGGTCAAAAGAAGGACTTGACAGGCTCAGAAAAGTCAAAAATAGTGAGATATCTTGCAGAGGGATGCAGCACTCTTAAAATTGCAAAGCTTCTGAAACGTGATCATCGAACAATCAAGCGTTTCATTCAAAATAGTCAACAGGGTCGCAAGAAGCGTGTGGAAAAACCAAGGCACAAAATAACTGCCCATGAACTGAGAAAAGTCAAGCGTGCAGCTGCCAAGATGCCACTTGCCACCAGTTTGGCCATATTTCAGAGCTGCAACATCACTGGAGTGCCCAAAAGCACAAGGTGTGCAATACTCAGAGACATGGCCAAGGTAAGAAAGGCTGAAAGACGACCACCACTGAACAAGACACACAAGCTGAAACGTCAAGACTGGGCCAAGAAATATCTCAAGACTGATTTTTCTAAGGTTTTATGGACTGATGAAATGAGAGTGAGTCTTGATGGGCCAGATGGATGGGCCCGTGGCTGGATTGGTAAAGGGCAGAGAGCTCCAGTCCGAAACAGACGCCAGCAAGGTGGAGGTGGAGTACTGGTTTGGGCTGGTATCATCAAAGATGAGCTTGTGGGGCCTTTTCGGGTTGAGGATGGAGTCAAGCTCAACTCCCAGTCCTACTGCCAGTTTCTGGAAGACACCTTCTTCAAGCAGTGGTACAGGAAGAAGTCTGCATCCTTCAAGAAAAACATGATTTGCATGCAGGACAATGCTCCATCACACGCGTCCAAATACTCCACAGCGTGGCTGGCAAGAAAGGGTATAAAAGAAGAAAATCTAATGACATGGCCTCCTTGTTCACCTGATCTGAACCCCATTGAGAACCTGTGGTCCATCATCAAATGTGAGATTTACAAGGAGGGAAAACAGTACACCTCTCTGAACAGTGTCTGGGAGGCTGTGGTTGCTGCTGCACGCAATGTTGATGGTGAACAGATCAAAACACTGACAGAATCCATGGATGGCAGGCTTTTGAGTGTCCTTGCAAAGAAAGGTGGCTATATTGGTCACTGATTTGTTTTTGTTTTGTTTTTGAATGTCAGAAATCTATATTTGTGAATGTTGAGATGTTATATTGGTTTCACTGGTAAAAATAAATAATTGAAATGGGTATATATTTGTTTTTTGTTAAGTTGCCTAATAATTATGCACAGTAATAGTCACCTGCACACACAGATATCCCCCTAAAATAGCTATAACTAAAAACAAACTAAAAACTACTTCCAAAACTATTCAGCTTTGATATTAATGAGTTTTTTGGGTTCATTGAGAACATGGTTGTTGTTCAATAATAAAATTAATCCTCAAAAATACAACTTGCCTAATTATTCTGCACTCCCTATATATATATATATATATATATATATATATATATATATATATATATATATATATATATATATATATATATATAGGTATAGATATACATTGTTGTACCAAAATACCATAATATATAGAAATATGTATTTAATAATAAATAGAACATATTCTGCTATGTGAAGAACATTTGAATGTAGAATATCAACATTTTCATGTTTGTTAGCACACTCTAGAATATGTAATTGGGTTTAAGCTTGAGTGGGTTGTTAGATTTTTTTCTTCCACTTTTCTTGCTCCATTGACTTCTATGGCGGAATACATTAATGTAGTCATGATTTTCTAAGTTCCGCGTTTTGTGCGCGAGTTAGTATGCAAGTGAAAACTTTTTACTTTAACTTGTAATACGAGCGCTACCTAACGAGCGTAAAAAGCTTACTTCTAGCAGAGTTAGCGCGCGTGTGGAAGCGATAAATAGATCTCCACTTGTAATCTAGCCCAATATAAGCTGTGAATAGAAAAAGCAAAACTATGAAAGGATTTCACTCTGGTTGAAAAGTGGTTGCAGTCACATATGTGAAAGACTTTAGGAAGATGGTAGGCTTCTCTAAAAAGGTAGATTGTAAGGCTTTGAAACTAGGGGAGAGTCTCCAAAGGGAATTAGGAATTCCATATGACAGCAGCAGCATGGGAGATGTCTAGCAAGAGCAAATGAGGGGAGTAGATGATGGAGACAGAGATATCAGAACAAATAGAAGATGTTTGGGTAGCAGGGTATTTGAGACACAAGCTGAAATATATGCTTACTCAGCTAAGTCTTCTAGTGGGATCTGCAATTAAAGTTTTTTTATTTTTATTTTTTAATTGAGCCTGTAGGCTTTTGGAAGGCATAGAAGAAGCTGGCACAAAACAGCAGCAGAGTATGAGCAACTGGTAAAATAGATGAATCTGACATTTAACACAGACTGGTGACAAGTGGAGACAGTCTGTAGATATATAGGCCAGATGGAAAAGGGTTGCAGTTATCAATTTTGAATATCATAAGTGAGCAGATCAGAATTAACGCTGTCTCTTGTGGAAAAGAAAGTCCCATGGGTTGAAGCAGAAAGATTTGATAAGGGTGTGAGGGGTTAAGGTAAGACCAAGGTAAAATATAACTTTCAAGATTGTGGATTGATATGTTGGCCTGACTGTACAGTTATCAGCAGAAAATGATTTGTCTGGTATTGCAGCATGGCAATTGGTTTGTAATAATTTCTAACATATATTTATAATGATTAACAAAAGAAGATGTAAAATACATGTAAGATTACTATTCATGAATAGCAAAGTAAATTGGTATAAGCTACTGTCACATACAAAAAACAACAGTGATTTATAATTATGATGCACAATTAACAGCACTGCATTCATTTGTAAGGTTTTGTTTTTTTTAGCTTTGCTTTGAACCAACATATTTTTTATTTCTAGTTAGTTCTAGTTAATTATCTTTTTCATTTTTGATCATTCCATTCTACTGGAAAACACTGTTTATTATATATATATATATTTTTATATATAATATATATATATATTATCTCACAAAAGTAAGTACACCCCTCACACGTTTGCAAATATTTTATTATATCTTTTCATGTGACAACACTGAAGAAATGACACTTTGTTACAATGTAAAGTAGTGAGTGTGCAGCCTGTATAACAGTGTAAATTTGCTGTCCCTTCAAAATAACTCAACACAAAGCCATTAATGTCTAAACCACAGGCAACAAAAGTGCGTACATCCCTAAGTGGTCAAAATTGGGCCCAAAGTGTCAATATTTTGTGTGGCCACCATTATTTTCCTGCACTGCCTTAACCCTCTTGAGTATGGAGTTCACCAGAGCTCCACAGGTTACCACTGGAGTCCTCTTCCACGCCTCCATGATGGCATCACAAAGCTGGTGGATGTTAGAGGCTTTGCTCTCCCCCACCTTCTGTTTGAGGATGCCCTACAGATGCTCAATAGGGTTTAGGTCTGGAGATATGCTTGGCCAGTCCATCACCTTTACCCTCAGCTTCTTTAGCAAGGCAGGGGTTGTCTTGGAGGTGTGTTTAGGTTCATTATTATGTTGGAATACTGCCCTGCAGCCCAGTCTCTGAAAGGAGGGGATCATGTTCTGCTTCAGTATGTCACAGTACATGTTGGCATTCATGGTTCACTCAATGAACTGTAGCTCCCCAGTGCTGGCAGCAGTCATGCAGGCCCAAACCATGACACTCCCACCACCATGCTTGACTGTAGGCAAGACACACTATATATATATAGTTCCAGTGGAGATCCAGCATTCACTCCAGTATAGCAACCGCTGGGGTGCACTCAAAAGTATCATACACAAAGTTCACAATGGAGGCACTCTCCGTCTTCCGAACCTAAACACAATGTTTAATGAGTAAATGTTTTTGGGGTCTCCCCCATTCTCAGACTTACAAACAATAAAAATTACCTGACTTATAAAGTGTTACCTGCACCAGTAAAGATGGATATTGCAGCATCCCCATTGCGCAACTGCGCATGTGCATGAGTCCGTACAGTAGCCCGGACTGTTCAAGAAAAGAAAAAACACCAAAATCAAAATTAAAAAGGCTCGGCACCCATGTAGTGATAACGCTACATAGAAGGATCCAATTACATACTCAAGAGGGATGTAAGAGATAGCTCATACAACACATATTAAGTGTAATGAAACAACATAAACATCCTATGAGCAAGATATATACAGAAATAAAAACAGCGATATTAGCGATCTCACTAACCATGTTTGGCTAATATATATAGGAATGCTGAGCTACAATAGACAATGAAAATGAATTCTGAGATTCACAAAATAGAAATAACAGTGATATTAGCAATCCCACTAAGTAATGCTAACTAGGATAATATGACTATTATGTGGGCTACACGGCTCTTAATGGTACACCAGCTAAGGCTAAGAATACATCAAAGTAAAATATTAGACATGTATATTAGCCACTATTGTACAACTGATTGGAACTGTCAGGATGCTAACGAGGGGGATGTGGTCAATGATGATAACTTGTAGATCTTTCACTGTATGGTGCCCTTGTAAAAAATGTCTAGCGACAGGCTGATCAGATTTACCATCATTGATGGCAGCTCTAATAGATGACCTGTGGTTCGCCATCCTTGTGCGTGAGTCATCCTGGGTCTTACCCACGTAGAATTTGCCACAAGGACAGTGAAGCATGTAGACAACATATCTTGTTGTACAAGTGACCCCTTATTTCAAGGTTTTTTTTGGACCATGGGTGTGTGAAAAACTTGCTCTGGGTCATGCCACTACATGTAATGCATGCACTGCACTGGAAGCACCCATTTTTTGTAGTGTGTAACCAAGTCTTGGAGACAATATGGAGACAATCTTGGAGACAATATGGCACAATTCGAGACTTGTGGTACCAACTTATTCTATGATGACCGAGTAAGATTGTTCCACAGATATATAGATTACCTTTTCATCATCTAGAGGGGTAGCCCATCTGACCTGGAACTATAGTTTAGTGTTCTCAACACAGTGAATGAAAATTTAAAATTCAAGATGCCATTCAATGACCATATAATTGACTTTCTGGACTTGAGTATCTACAAGTCTGAATCTGGATTACAAACCACATTGTTCCAAAAGGATACGGATAGGAACTCCATCCTTGAAATCACGAGTTGTCATCCTCTATATCTAAATTTTTTTTTACCAAAATCACAGTTTAAGCGTGTGGTGCACAACAACAGTGATGATGGTGTCAAGATTAAACAGATTAATGAGATGAAAAATAAATTCTGCAATTGAGAATACTGCATGAAACAGATGGGGCATGCATATACAGATGCTATTGCAATGGCATCTGTATATGGCACAAGCACTTGAGAAAAAAGAGAACTCTGAAAAAGATAAGGGAAGATTGGTGTTCTCTACCACATTTACTCCTGAAAAAATAAATTTATCCAGGGCCTTATGTGAACACTGGAAGGTTATCTCCAGGGATCCCACACTACCTTTTTGTGACATGGACATGCCCCTGATTGGGTATAAGAGAGCAACCTCTCTACAAGACATGTTGATGCGCCCTGACCATAAACCCAGTTACACCACCAAGACTTGGTTACACACTACAAAAAAAATGGGTACTTCTGGTGCAGTAGATGCACTACATGTAGTGGCATGACATAGAGCAAGTTTTTAGCACAGCCATGGTCCATCAAAAAATTTGAGATCAAACATAGGGTCACTTGTACAACAAGATATGTTGTCTACTTGCTTCACTGTCCTTGTGGCAAATTCTATGTGGGTAAGACCCAGGATGACTCATGCACAAGAATGGTGAACCACAGGTCAGCTATTTGAGTTGCCATCAATGATGTTAAATCTGATCAGCCTGTCGCTAGACATTTTTTACAAGGGCACCATACAGTGACAGATCTATGATTTATCACCATTGACCACATCCCCCCTCTCCCAAAACGGGGAGACAGGGGTAAACTACTACTCCAAAGGGAGAGCAAATGGATCCATATTCTGGACACATTAACCCCCAAAGGTCTTAATGTCCATTTGGATATGCAATCTTTTATCCAGGTATAGAATGTGCTAAAAAGTTTTTCATTGACCTATGCTATATATAATAGATTACATTTGCCCTAATTTTTTTTTTTTTTTTTTTAAGAAATAGCTATATCTATCTACACATCTCTCGTTAGCATTCTGACAGTTCCAATCAGTTGTATAATAGTGGCTAATAGACATGTCTAATATTTTACTTTGATGTATTCTTAGCCTTAGCTGGTGTACCATTAAGAGCTGTGTAGCCCACATAATAGTCATATTATCCTAGTTAGCATTACTTAGTGAGATTGCTAAAATTGTTATTTCTAGTCTGTGATACTCAGGATTTATTTTCATTGTCTATTGTAGCTCAGCATTCCTACATATATTAGCCAGACATGTTAGTAAGATCGCTAATATTGCTGTTTTTATTTCTGTATATATCTTTCTCATAGGATGTTTGTGTTGTTTCATTACACTTAATACGTGTTGTATGAGCTATCTCTTACATTCCTCTTGAGTATGTAATTGGATCCTTCTATGTAGCCTTATCACTAAATGGGTGCTGAACCTTTTTAAATTTGATTTTGGTGGATTTTTTTACAGTACGGACTCATATGCATGCACAGTTGCGCGATGGGCACGCTGCAGTATCCGGCTTCACTGGTGCAGGTAATACTTTATGTCAGGTAATTTTTATTGTTTGTAAGTCTGAGAACGGGGGAGACCCCGAAAACGTTTATTCATTAAACATTGTGTTTAAGCTTGGAAGACGGAGAGTGCCTCCTTAGTGAACTTTGTGTATATATATATATATATTTTAACCACTTGTATGTTTCTTTTATAATTTGTTTGTTTTCTTTTTATGTTTACGTTCACATAAGAAGCACAATAATATTCTGGTTTAATTAAAAGGCAGCTCAGATCTCTGAAACTATCTAGAAATACACTTAACAGAAAATGTATTTATCATTGCAATTCGGTGTCTAGACATTTAAAAAATCTTAATTATGCTAAATAATATGAAATTATTAATTCAACACAAATAGATATTGGATAAGTGAAATAAAAGCTGCATTCCAAAAATGCTAAAAAAGTATCAGCAATACATAGTATGAATCAATATTTTACTTTTGCTCTAGCTACATGTTTGTGTTTTTTTGTGTAAGAAATAGAAAAAAATATTTGTCTTTAGTCTTTTGCATTTCTATCCAATATGATAAGAAAATATGGTCAGGTTGGCTAATTGCAATGAAATTGAATGATATAGAAAGGAAGCTAAAACCACATACTGTATGTTGAATTCAAAATTTTTGCAATGGAAATTCTAAGAGAGTGGAGTGGGGTAAATTTTATATACAGCTCTAGGACATTCATTGAAATTAGTTGATTACTGTTTTAGTAAAGAGTACATATGGCATGTGACCTTAGTGTGTAGCTATACAATATAGAAACAAGTATTAGACATATTTCTCTTATTACATAGTAACATTCATGTATGCTAATGATTTATGTATTTTATTCCTTAACATAAATTGATATCTTTCATGAAAGAGAAAGAAGAAATATTGAATGTAAACAGTTTTAAATAAATCAATATTTATCATTGAAAAACAAATATATAAAGAGATCCTGATTAAAGAATTTCCTGACATGGTTTGAGTACATACTGCAATATCACAGAAACAAGGGAATGTGTATTTGTTTAATCAAACAAATGCAAATCCTAAAATGCAATTAATCTAAATGACCTTTCAAATTCACCTATTGCGTTCAATTAAAAACATCAATATAAAAACAGCACTGGTTCTTTAATGTTGCATTAAATATAATAAACATTTATCTGTTTTCTTAAATAATTTGATTACTTTGGTTTGAAAGCTTATTTGCAGCTGATCTTTTTGCCATATTAAGCTGTTATTTATATTATATTATAATTGTTATATTTATACAATTATATTATATTTATACATCAAATCTATTTTTTTGGGGGGAGCAAGTCCATAAAGGGTCATCATAGGTATGCATGTTTTATCAAAAATATTAAATTACAGTATTTAAACACATTTTAAATATTTAGGTCAAATTGTGTAAATGATAAAGACTATGGAGAACAATCATACGGCTAGATTACGAGTTTTGCGGTAAGAGTGGCTCGGTGCTAACTTGCAAGTTATTTCCACAGCTCACCTCCCTATAGCGCTGCTATTATAGGTTTGCATAAATCCGGCGTTAGCAGGCAATATTGCAGTGTTGAGCAAAATTGAGCTCAATACCGCACTCAAATACCAGCGCTGCTTTTTAGCTGGTTTTACGTGCTCGTGCAAGATTTCCCCATAGACATCAATCGGGAGAGCTAGCTAATAAAAAGCCTAACACCTGCAATAAAGGAACATAAAGCTCTGTAACGCTGCCCCATTGATTCCTATGGGGAAACAAAAGTTATGTTTACACCTAACACCCTAACATAAACCCCAAGTCTAAACACCCCTAATCTGCTGCCCCCGACATTGCCGACACCTACATTACACTTATTAACCCCTAATCTGCCGCCCCAACATTGCCGCCACCTACATACATTTATTAAACCCTAATCTGCCGCCCCCAATGTCGCCGCCACCTACCTACACTACACTTATTAACCCCTAATCTGCAACCCCAATGTCGCCGCCACATACCTACACTTATTAATCCCTAATCTGCAACCCCAATGTCGCCGCCACCTACCTAAACTTATTAACCCCTAATCATTTCTGATACCTTTACCACCCATTACCTTTTATTATAGTTTTTAGAAGTCCATTTCTAACACAGAACTTGACATGTCCATTACTATGAATACTACCCAAATGTTATCTCTATTTGTCCTTATGCAATTAGCACAAACACAATTGGAAAACAGGTAACAAAAAATAATTTACACAGAACACACAAAGTCCATATTCTGATTAAGAAAACATTTTTCTCTCTAATTTGTCCTTATTAAGATTACCACAAGCATCACAATTAAAGAAAAAAAATGACTTTGCTTTAAAGGGATATTAAACATTAGGTAAAAATGTTCCCTTTAGTTTAGCCTGCTCACAGAATCACAGATACACTTAACCTGCTACAGAGCATGCTAACAATAATAATATTTTAACAAAAACCACTAAATGAAAAAGGTTATGTATATAAAATGCATAATTAAATAATATTGCCTCTTTATAATGACTATCTGTTTATTTAACACACAGTTTAATTTTTCAGCAATATAGACGTGCCCAAATGAAATGCTTATATTATTTATAAGTGCTTGATAATATCTAAGGCAGTGATGGCCAATTTCTCTAAACACAAGTACACTTCTCTATACACCAGATAATATTTTAGAGGCTTTAAGGGCCGCATACAAATGAATGGCTATAAAATACACAATAATATACAATTGTACAACTTATACAACACACTGCTATGTATATTTATAGCATGATACCTTATTGCACCAAGCACTCTCGTTAAGAAGTCCGTGAATAACAAGCACACTGATGCACTTAAAGTTAACCATACATCTCAGAACATAGCAAAAGGCACACTTTAACTATCAGGTTTACTTACGGCTAGATTTAGAGTTTGGCGGTAGCCGTCAAAACTGGCGTTAGGGGGTCCTAACGCTGGTTTTTACCGCCGCTGGTATTTGGAGTCAGTCATTAAAGGGTCTAACGCTCACTTTGCAGCCGCGACTTTTCCATACCGCAGATCCCCCTACGCCAATTGCGTATCCTATCTTTTCAATGGGATCTTTCTAATGCCGGTATTTAGAGTCATGGCTGAAGTGAGCGTTAGAAATCTAACGACAAAACTCCAGCCGCAGAAAAAAAACAGGAGTTAAGAGCTTTTTGGGCTAACGCCGGTTCATAAAGCTCTTAACTACTGTGCTGTAAAGTACACTAACACCCATAAACTACCTATGTACCCCTAAACCGAGCCCCCCCCCCCACATCGCCGCCACTCGATTACATTTTTTTAACCCCTAATCTGCCGACCGCACACCGCCGCCACCTACGTTATACTTATGTACCCCTAATCTGCTGTCCCTAACACCGCCGACCCCTATATTATATTTATTAACCCCTAATCTGCCCCCCTCAACGTCGCCGACACCTACCTACACTTATTAACCCCTAATCTGCCGACCGGACCACACCGCTACTATAATAAATGTATTAACCCCTAAAGCTAAGTCTAACCCTAACACCCCCCTAAGTTAAATATAATTTAAATCTAATGAAATAAATTAACTCTTATTAAATAAATTATTCCTATTTAAAGCTAAATACTTACCTGTAAAATAAACCCTAATATAGCTACAATATAAATTATAATTATATTGTAGCTATTTTAGGATTAATATTTATTTTACAGGCAACTTTGTAATTATTTTAACCAGGTACAATAGCTATTAAATAGTTAATAACTATTTAATAGCTACCTAGTTAAAATAATTACAAAATTACCTGGAAAATAAATCCTAACCTAAGTTACAATTAAACCTAACACTACACTGTCAATAAATTACTTAAATAATATACCTACAATTATCTACAATTAAACCTAACACTACACTATGAATAAATTAATTAAATACAGTACCTACAAATAAATACAATTTAATAAACTAACTTAAGTACAGATCCATCCTCTTCTTGCGACGTCCTAAGTCCGAATGAAGGTTCCTTTAAATGACGTCATCCAAGATGGCGTCCCTCGAATTCCGATTGGCTGATAGGATTCTATCAGCCAATCGGAATTAAGGTAGGGAAAATATGATTGGCTGATTGAATCAGCCAATCAGATTGAGCTTGCATTCTATTGGCTGTTCCAATCAGCCAATAGAATGTGAGCTCAATCTGATTGGCTGATCCAATCAGCCAATTGGATTGAACTTGAATCTGATTGGCTGATTTCATCAGCCAATCAGAATTTTCCTACCTTAATTCCGATTGGCTGATAGAATCCTATCAGCAAATCGGAATTTGAGGGACGCCATCTTGGATGACGTCCCTTAAAGGAACCTTCATTCGTCGTCTAGTCATCGGAAGAAGAGGATGGATCCGTGCTGGAGGTCTTGAAGATCAGCCGGTGGTCATCCAATGGAAGAACTTAGAAGATGCGGCTTGGATGAAGATGTTTGCCGGTCCGGATGTACTCTTCTGCCCGCTTGGATCAAAACTTCAGCCAGAGGATGGATGTCTTCAGCCCCCCGCTTGGGCTTGGATCAAGACATCGGAGGCTCTTCTGGACAGATCGGGACCCGGTGTGGTGAAGACAAGGTAGGGAGATCTTCAGGGGCTTAGTGTTAGGTTTATTTAAGGGGGGTTTGGGTTAGATTAGGGGTATGTGGGTGGTGGGTTGTAATGTTGGGGGGGGGTATTGTATGGTTTTTTTTACAGGCAAAAGAGCTGAATTCTTTGGGGCATGCCCCGCAAAGGGCCCTTTTAAGGGCTGGTAAGGTAAAAGAGCTTTTCTATTTTAATTTTAGAATAGGGTAGGGCATTTTGTTATTTTATTAGGGGGCTTAGAGTAGGTGTAATTAGTTTAAAATTGTTGTAATATTTTTCTAATGTTTGTAAATATTTTTTTATTTTTTGTAACTTAGTTCTTTTTTATTTTTTGTACTTTAGTTAGTTTATTTAATTGTATTTATTTGTAGGTATTGTATTTAATTAATTTATCGATAGTGTAGTGTTAGGTTAATTGTAGATAATTGTAGGTATTTTATTTAATTAATTTATTGCTAGTGTAGTGTTAGGTTTAATTGTAACTTAGGTTAGGATTTATTTTACAGGTAATTTTGTAATTATTTTAACTAGGTAGCTATTAAATAGTTCTTAACTATTTAATAGCTATTGTACCTGGTTAAAATAAATACAAAGTTGCCTGTAAAATAAATATTAATCCTAAAATAGCTACAATATAATTATAATTTATATTGTAGATATATTAGGGTTTATTTTACAGGTAAGTATTTAGCTTTAAATAGGAATAATTTATTTAATAAGAGTTAATTTATTTCGTTAGATTTAAATTATATTTAACTTAGGGGGGTGTTAGTGTTAGAGTTAGACTTAGCTTTAGGGGTTAAAAAATTTATTATAGTAGCTGTGAGGTCCGGTCGGCAGATTAGGGGTTAATAATTGTAGGTAGGTAGCGGCGACGTTGGGGGCGGCAGATTAGGGGTTAATAAATATAATATAGGGGTCGGCGGTGTTAGGGGCAGCAGATTAGGGGTACATAGGGATAACGTAGGTTGCGGCGGTGTACGGAGCGCCAGATTAGGGGTTAATAATAATATGCAGGTGTCAGCGATAGCGGGGGCGGCAGATTAGGGGTTAATAAGTGTAAGGTTATGGGTGTTTAGACTCGGGGTACATGTTAGGGTGTTAGGTGCAAACTTAGGAAGCGTTTCCCCATAGGAAACAATGGGGCTGCGTTAGGAGCTTAACGCTGCTTTTTTGCAGGTGTTAGGTTTTTTTTCAGCTCAAACTGCCCCATTGTTTCCTATGGGGGAATCGTGCACGAGCACGTTTTTTAAGCTGGCCGCGTCCGTAAGCACCGCTGGTATCAAGAGTTGCAGTGGCGGTAAATATGCTATACGCTCCCTTTTTGGAGCCTAACGCAGCCCTTCTGTGAACTCTAAATACCAGCGGTATTTAAAAGGTGCGGGAGAAAAAAAGCTTGCTTTGCTAACGCACCCATTTGGCCGCAGAACTCTAAATCTAGCCGTTAGATTGAAATTTTCAGTTTTCCCCATCTTAAGAAGAAAAGCTGATATTTAAAGTTTGAGAGTGCATTTTCCTATGTTCTGAGAATGGGATACACATGCATGTACCAATATTTTATACACACACAAATATATATGTATATGGTTATGATGTTATCAGTATAACTGAAACTTGGTGGGATGATTCACATGACTGGGCAGTTAACTTAGAGGGGTATACATTATTTAGGAGGGACAGGAATAACAAAAGGGGTGGAGGAATCTGCATGTATATTAAACCTAACCTTAAACCTACAATAAGGGAAGATATTTATGATACAAGTGACAATGTAGAGACCCTGTGGGTTGAAATAAAGAGTGGGGGGAAAAATCCTAAAAAAAATATTTCTAGGAACATGCTACAAGCCTCCCAACATTAGTGACCCGGAGGAAACTCAACTACTTATCAAAATAGGTAAGACTGCTAATAACAGTGCTGTAATTATGGGAGATTTTAACTACCCTGATATAAACTGGGCCAATGAAACTAGTAATTCAGCTAAGGGGGATAGATTTTTAAATGTTCTCAGGGATAACTTCTTGTCACAATTAATAGAGGAGCCAACTAGGAGTTAAGATATATTGGATTTAGTGCTATCAAACAATACAGATATAATATCAAACATAGAAGTTAAAGAACATTTGGGTAACAGTGATCATAACATGTTCACATTTGAAATCTATTTTCAAATGCAGTGTTTTAAAGGCTTAACTAAGACTTTTAATTTCAAGAAAGCAAAATTCAACGATTTAAGGAAATCATTAAATAATTTAAATTGGGACAATGTATTGTCTAATAAAAATACAGAGAATAAATGAATAATATTTAAAAATGTGTTAAATAAATATACATATCAACACATACCATATGGTTATAAAAATAAAAATAAAAAAACAAAGCCGTTATGGCTAAATAAAAATGTGTTAAGAGAAATTAGGAAAAAACGTAGGGCATTTAAATTATTAAAAGAAAATAGTACAGACTCAACATACAATATTTATAAGGAATGTAACAAAGCATGCAAAAAAGCAATCAAATTAGCCAAAATTGAAAATGAAAAATGAATTGCCAAGGATTCTAAGTCTAACCCTAAAAGGTTCTTTAAGTACATAAATAGCAAAAAATCAAAGAAGGATAATATAGGTACATTAAAATGCGTGGAGGGTAGCATGATAAATAATGACAGGGAGAAGGCTGAGGTACTAAACCAGTTTTTTTCTTCAGTATACACAAGAGAGGAACCATTGAATGCTACTTTGGAACAGAATAGAACATGCCAGTCCATACCATTAACTGGGTTTTGTTTAGAGGATATCAGGAAAAAACTGGAAAATATTAAGGTAAATAAAACTCCAGGCCCAGATGGAATACACCCAAGGGTGTTAAGGGAACTTAGCACTGTTATAGACAAACCTTTACTCTTAATTTTTCAAGACTCATTATCCTCAGGCATGGTACCCCAGGATTGTCGTAAAGCTGATGTGGTGCCACTCTTCAAAAAGGGAAGCAGGGATGATCCAGGAAGCTATAGACCAGTTAGTCTGACATCAATAGTGGGGAAGATATTTGAAGGGATTATAAAGGATTATATTGATGATCATATTCGTGTAAACAAGATTATGAGTTCTAATCAGCATGGCTTTAGGAGAAATAGATCATGTCAAACTAATCTAATTAGATTCTATGAGGAAGTAAGTAAAAATATAGATAAAGGGGAATCAGTTGATGTGATATACTTAGATTTTGCAAAGGCATTTGATACAGTGCCACATGAGAGATTAATGCACAAAATTAAGGGACTGGGAATAGCTGAAAATGTTAGCTCATGGATAAATAACTGGATAAAAGATAGGGAGCAACGAGTAGTAGTAAATGGATCATACTCAGATTGGACAAAGGTAATCAGTGGCGTCCCCCAGGGATCAGTACTGGGCCCTGTTCTTTTTAATATTTTTATAAATGACTTGGAACAAGGATTAAATAGCGACATCTCTATTTTTGCAGATGATACTAAGTTAAGTAAGGTCATAAGGTTAAAGCAGGACGAACTCTCTTTACAAAGGGATTTGCTAAAATTAGAACTATGGGCAAGTGAATGGAAAATGAGATTTAATACGGAAAAATGCAAGGTTCTACATTTTGGAAGTAAAAATAAGCAGGCTACGTATTTTTTAAATGGGACAAGACTTAGCCAAACACAGGAGGAAAGGGATTTGGGAGTAGTAATAGATAACAAGCTAAAGATGGGTGCACAATGCAGGGCAGCAGCTTCAAAGGCTAATAAGATACTAGCATGTATTAAAAGAGGCATTGATTTAAGGGAGGAAAGCATAATTCTGTCATTATATAAAGCCCTGGTAAGACCTCACCTTGAGTTTGGAGTGCAGTTCTGGGGACCGATTGCTAAAAAAGATATTGCAGAACTAGAAAAAGTTCAGAGAAGGGCCACAAAGCTAATAAGGGGATTGGAGAAATTAACCTATGAGGAGAGGCTAGTAGCCAAACTGGGTCTGTTTTCTTTAGAAAAAAGGCGCTTGAGAGGTGATATGATTACTTTATATAAATATATTCAAGGCCCATATACAGAGATGGCAGAAGCTCTGTTTATTCCAAGAAAATTGTTTCTAACAAGAGGTCATAATTTAAGGTTGGAGGAAAGGAGATTTAATCTCCTGCAACGGAAACGTTTTTTCACTGTAAGAGCAATAAAATTGTGGAACTCATTACCAGGGTAGTGAATGCCAATACCATAGATACATTTAAAAATAGTCTGGATAAATTTCTGTATATAAACAAAATTCATGGATATGATTGCTAGTATTAAATGGGTCACATTTTAATGGGGTTATTTAAGCTTAACTGGAGCTTTTTGTAAGTATTTTAGATTTGTATAGGTTGAACTCGATGGACTTCAGTCTTTTTTCAACCTTATCTACTATGTTACTATGTTACTATGTATGTTATAGGTGACATTAGGTGGACTGAAAAACGATAGAATTATCTGAAATTTAACCTGGGCATATGGCTTTTTAATAAAAAGGAGCCATATTTTTTTTTTGCTTCCTCATATTTTATTTTATGCCCGAATAATAATATTTTTTCAATAATAAAACGTTTTAAACAGTTTAAAAAATAATAATAAAAATACACACATTTGGTGCCGATTTTTTTTAGTTTGATGGATTTGACCAGAAATTGTATTCACAGTTAATGCAACTGTATTTTTTTTTTAAATCGGGATCCAAAATGTTTTTTGTTGTTGTTGTTTTTAATACCTAACCTATCTTTAAGTGCAAAAATCAGATTCCCCACTTGCAGGGGTTAAGAAAGAATTAAACCATAATGCAAAAAAAATGTTTTCTAAAAAGAGCAGTACAGTCAATGATTTACTACACATGTTTCAGCTCAGATTCAGCCCCCACTGCATAACTTATCAATATAGATTTATATTATTTATGATTAGTGCCAGCCATGTTGTGCCAAATTTGATCCACCTTTGCTTTGACCACTTCCACTTGTTGTAAACAAAAAAAGCCTGCCTAGGCCAGCCCCTGACTACTCTACTTGTCTCTTCTGTCCTCCGCTCCTCCTGGTCCCACTCCCTCTTCCACAGACTGACTGTGACACACTCCCACAGCATAAGATGTCAAGTCAAGTGACTCAGACTCACCACTTACTGACAGTGAAAACTTCCAAGTTCGACTTAAACTCCGCCATCTCCTGCTGCGACTCACACTCCGCACTGCTCTGCTGACAACGACTGGGCTCTTTGCGACAGCCTGCTGCGCACTGAAAACTGGACTGGGTCTGACTCTCTCTAACTAACAGCCAGGCTCCGCCCTCCAGTGCTCCGCCTCCTCCCTTGACCCTCTCAGCACGGTCAGCACCAGTCGCCACCATCCAGCTACTGAATGATTGGAGAATAAAAGTTTATATCCTTCAATCATTCATATGATGTCACCTGGCTGTGCCTGCTGTGTGTGTGCTCTCTCACTACTACTGCCTGCCCTTCCTTCCCTGCCTGAAAAAATAATTGCACCAAAGGCCGGCCCTTGCCATAACTACTGACTTTTAGTTTACGGTACGGATCTTGATGGTATAGGCTGTACCGCTCACTTTTTGGCCGGACAGGCAAACTCGTAATACTAGCGCTATTGAAGTCCCATTGAAAAAAGACTTTTTGAAAGCTGCGGTAGTTACGTTGCATGATGGCCAAAAACGTTTGCGGGACAGATATATCTGCAAGACTTGTAATACCAGCGGTAGTGAAAAAAAAAATAACACTGCTTTTTCACTCATACCGCAAAACTCGTAATCTAGCCGATAGATATTTATTGAATAGGAATATTAGAAGGTATGAAGAAAGTAAAAAAGCTGTATACCCTTAATACATTTAAAACATAAAAAGAGAGAAACAGTAGATTCTGAATTTATTAAAATATGATTAGATATTCAAACCAAGAGACCACAGTCTCTGCACAGAAAATTGAATATTTTGTAAACTAACTTAGCCCTTACTTTAAAGAGACAGGGAAGTCCCAATGAACGTCCACGATTAAAATAAAACAAAAATTTCAAATAACTTTCCAGTTTACTTTTATCTGTATAGATAATTAAAGGGAATTTAAAGTAAAAATGTGTGCCCCCTGGTGGCTTGCTACTGATGTTATTACAACTCGGAGGGGTTGTGGGAGTTGGCAGTTGATCTAGAAGGAACTGATATTACTCTTCTTCTTGTTTTTTAGTACCACCATTACTTTTTTTTATTTACTTACTGTGTGGTTGTTCTGATTTGAAATTGGTTAATATAATGTAATTAGAGCTGTACAACAGCTGTGTCTATGTAGTGAAAGGATTGTGCTGCACAGGTTAACTGACTGTAGAATTTGTAATTGATATTAACAAACACTCTTATATTAATACACTTTTTACCTCTGTGATTACCTCGTATCTAAGCTGCTGCAGACTGCCCCTTATCTCAATGCTTTTTACAAACTTGCATTTCAGCCAATTAGTGCATGAGCACAGTGCTATCTATATGGCACACATGATCTACCTAGGTTTAGCCTTCAAGACTACCTAGGTTTAGCCTTCAACAAAGAATATATATATATATATATATATATATTAATAATATATATTCTTCCCTTTATTTACTAAAGTTGGTTTTGCCCTACTTTTGGAAGCTTTTTAAGTTTCAATTATACTGCAAGCATCTTAGTATTTACACTACTCTATTTAATCTATTAGTAACTGATTTAGGGACGAACCAAAGAAGCCAAGGTTATTGCAATGAGAAAACATACTTCCTATTAATTCAAACAGGTCTATGATATCCTATGTTGCAGCTAAATAATATATATATTGATTTGGACATAAACTTTTACTGTTTCATCTTTAATTATTTATACATTGGCTGACAACAGGGATACCATATGTCATGAACCAAGTCTTCAGACTAAAAAAAAAAAGAAAAGGTCTGGAAGGCATTCTGCTAGGAAGGGCTGTGTGGGGATTTGAACATGTGGCTCAGTGCTTGCCAATCGGTTTGCTTGAGTGTTGAGCCACAGTTCTAGCAATAGCATACAACTTAAAAGATCTTATAAATTACTATTTGTCTTATTTATAATTATACATGTGCAAAACTTCTTAATTTTGGAATAACTCAAAAACCTCCCTATTTAAAGTGTCAGTAAACCATAAAAATAATGTTATATAATTCTGCACATAGTGCAGAATTATATAACATTATATTAGCGCAAACATTGTAAAACCTAATTTCCCCTTTGAATTTTAAAAAAAACTGCTGTTTTACAGACCCACTCTCTGTGATCTTCTGAGCGGGTCTGTTTTTTTCAAACAGCGCATCAGTCCAGCTGTATAGTCACAGCCCGGCCTGACCGCGCCATAGCACTAAGTGCAGCTCGCTCGTGCTCTGTCAGACAGCAGGAGCGAGCTGCACTTAGTGCTATGGCTCTATTATTGAAACCATAGAAGGAGCTGTATCTATTCAGTCAATTTAAATTTAACCACCAGGGCTTAATTAATACAGGTGACACAAATAATTCTACCTATTCTTTATTGCCTGAATGACCCACCTCTCCCCTATTTAAAGGGACACTGAACCCAATTTTTTTTCTTCGTTCTCTTGCTATCTTTATTTGAAAAAGAAGGCCTCTAAGCTAAGGAGCCAGCCAGTTTTTGGTTCAGTACACTGGACAGCACTTGTTTATTGGTGGGTTAATTTTTCCACCAATCAGCAAGAACAACCCAGGTTATTCACCAAAAATGGGTTGGCATCCATACTTCTTGCTTTTCAAATAAAGATACCAAGAGAATGAAGAAAATGTGATAATAGTAAAAATGTGATAATAGTAAATTAGAAAGTTGATGGAATAACATTTGTTAAGAAGGAAACTTCAGGACATTTTGATGGTTTTACATTAAAGGCATAGGGAAGTCCAAAATTAAATGTGCATGATTCAGAGAGAGTATGTAATTTTAAGGATACAAAAAGATACAATATACAGTGCTAGATTGAAAATAACACTTAAAATGTAACAACAAGAACTGATACTCTCCTTTTAGATAAGACCGCAGCCTTCTTACAGTCTCTCCTCTGTGACTGTTTTATAAAAGTGGAAAAATGGCAAATAGATGGCGCTGGTCTGTACAGTGATGTTTCTCTATATGGCAAAGAGAAAAAGGGCTTGAGGTGTGTGTAGGATCCAATTAATATAAGTGCAGTATACTCACTCCATAAATAGTGGGGGTTCAGCTGCAATGTAATGTGTCTCCAGAGTGGTGTGGTTCCCCAGAATAGTTTCAGAATCTCTCAAGAACCTGTTAATAGGTCTGCAAGCAAATGAAGACTCAAAATGACCAAAGGTGTCCAGTAAATCAAGAAACAATAAATAGTAACTTACTCCATAAATAGGAGAATCCGGCTTCTCTCAGCAAAGAAGAATATCAACAGTCTTCCAACTTTGATAAAAAGATATTTATTTAAGCTCAACACGTTTCAACTTTTAGCAAGTCTTTCTCAAGAGCAATATAAAATCAATAAAAGCAAGTAGCTGTGTATGATTGCTGTGTCCACAAGCCGGTTTATATACAGAGGTGATGCTATCCAATTTCTTGTGTAAGACAGGAAGTTGGATTTACAATATACAATGTGAAAAATAAAACAAAATAAAGAATATGGATTGGTGGCAGACTAATTATATACTTAAATTGTTGTTAAACTTTCAATATTTTTGATAAATTTATAGTTAAAATACATAGTCTGGCGTAAATCCGATTTATAACCAATCAGAAACGATATCTATAAGTTGACCAATTGGGACTGACTCGAGATTCAGTCCTCAAACAGGTAGTCAATGGTGCATGTGTTCCTTTTCAGGTCCGGTTGGAGTCATGTGAGTCAAACTGCCAATCCGTGCAAAGTTGTGTGCTAAACGAAGGCGGCCAATCTGTATGGAGTTTGCAAAGCTTTTCAGTCTGCAAGGGAGTTGTTGATAGGTCCATATTTGAGAGGGGAGGATCTTTTGACTTTTGCTTATTGTGTCCTTTATATCGGAATTAAATGCATTTAAATTGTCTAGAAAAAAAGCGGAAAAGATATGAACAGTATTTGTTCTTTCTCATGCATATAAAATATAAGGATGATTTTCAACATATGTTATCGTATATAACTTTGATCTACATTACGTTAGATTTATTACATTCGCAAAGAAACAGCATTTATAGAAAAACAACATATCTCTATATGACATTGTGATGTATATATTCCAACTACAGTAACAGCAAAGATCATTCACTTCAAAAAAATGATTCAAATCCCTATAGTTTGAATAGCGGATCAAAATGTATTTATTTTAAAAAAAAAAATTATAATTTGTTACAAAGAACTTCGTTTCTTATATTTTACCTAAAGATAATAAAAAAGTAAAAAGTAAAAAAGTGCACTTTTGTTAAATAAAAACTTTAAACATTGTGTGTGTAATTACTATTGTGAATATGTGTTTAGACTGTGAGTTATAGTGCCCACTTAGTCTTATTTAGAAAAATGTAACGTAATTTAATATTTAAATGACTCGTGAAATTTAAAGCTGTGATATTTGTAACAATTACATAATCCATAAGTATTCTTACGAGGATACGTAATAAAAAACTAACGGCTAGATTTAGAGTTCTGCGGCCAAAGGGGTGCGTTAGCTACGCATGCTTTTTCCCCCCGCACCTTTTAAATACCGCTGGTATTTAGAGTTCACAGAATGGCTGGGTTTTCAGTGCGTTAGGCTCCAAAAAGGGAGCGTAGAGCATAATTTAACGCCACTGCAACTCTAGATACCAGCGGTGCTTACGGACGCGGCCAGCTTAAAAAACGTGCTCGTGCACGATTCCCCCATAGAAAACAATGGGGCTGTTTGAGCTGAAAAAAAACCTAACACCTGCAAAAAAGCTGCGTTCAGCTCCTAACGCAGCCCCATTGTTTTCTATGGGGAAACACTTTCCACGTCTGCACCTAACACTCTAACATGTACCCTGAGTCTAAACACCCCTAACCTTACACTTATTAACCCCTATTCTGCCGCCCCCGCTATCGCTGACACCTGCATATTTTTTTAACCCCTAATCTGCCGCTCCGTAAACCGCCGCTACTTACATTATCCCTATGTACCCCTAATCTGCTGCCCCTAACAATGCCGACCCCTATATTATATTAATTAACCCCTAATCTGCCCCCCACAACGTCGCCTCCACCTGCCTACACTTATTAACCCCTAATCTGCCGACCGGACCGCGCCGCTATTATAATAAAGTTATTAACCCCTAATCCGCCTCACTCCCGCCTCAATAACCCTATAATAAATAGTATTAACCCCTAATCTGCCCTCCCTAACATCGCCGACACCTAACTTCAAACATTAACCCCTAATCTGCTGACTGGAGCTCACCGCTATTCTAATAAATGTATTAACCCCTAAAGCTAATTCTAACCCTAACCCTAACACCCCCCTAAGTTAAATATAATTTTTATCTAACGAAATAAATTAACTATTATTAAATAACTTATTCCTATTTAAAGCTAAATACTTACCTGTAAAATAAGCCCAAATATAGCTACAATATAAATTATAATTATATTGTAGCTATTTTAGGATTAATATTTATTTTACAGGCAACTTTGTATTTATTTTAACCAGGTACAATAGCTATTAAATAGTTAAGAACTATTTAATAGTTACCTAGTTAAAATAATAACAAAATTACCTGTAAAATAAATCCTAACCTAAGTTACAATTAAACCTAACACTACACTATCAATAAATTAATTAAATAAACTACCTACAATTATCTACAATTAAACCTAACACTACACTATCAATAAATTATTTAAATACAATACCTACAAATAACTACAATTAAATAAACTAACTAAAGTACAAAAAATAAAAAAGAACTAAGTTACAAAAAATAAAAAAATATTTACAAACATTAGAAAAATATTACAACAATTTTAAACTAATTACACCTACTCTAAGCCCCCTAATAAAATAACAAAGACCCCCAAAATAAAAAAAATGCCCTACCCTATTCTAAATTTAAAAAGTTCAAAGCTCTTTTACCTTACCAGCCCTGAACAGGGCCCTTTGCGGGGCATGCCCCAAAGAATTCAGCTCTTTTGCCTGTAAAAAAACACATACAATACCCCCCAACATTACAACCACCACCCACATACCCCTAATCTAACCCAAACCCCCCTTAAATAAACCTAACACTAAGCCCCTGAAGATCTCCCTACCTTGTCTTCACCTCACCGGGTCCTGATCTGTCCAGAAGAGCCTCCGATGTCTTGATCCAAGCCCAAGCGGGGGGCTGAAGAGTGACGTCCATCCTCGGGCTGAAGTCTGGATCCAAGCGGCGGCTGAAGAAATCCATCATCAGGCTGAAGTCGGAAGTCCATCATCGGGATGAAGTCTTCTATCAAGCCGTATCTTCAATCTTCTTTCTTCTGGAGCGGAGCGGAGCCATCTTCTTCCCAACCGACACGGATCCAACCTCTTCAAGCGACGCCTACTCGCTGAATGACGGTTCCTTTAAATGACGTCATCCAAGATGGCGTCCCTCGAATTCCGATTTGCTGATAGGATTCTATCAGCCAATCGGAATTAAGGTAGGAATATTCTGATTGGCTGATGGAATCAGCCAATCAGAATCAAGTTCAATCCGATTGGCTGATCCAATCAGCCAATCAGATTGAGCTCGCATTCTATTGGCTGATCGGAACAGCCAATAGAATGCGAGCTCAATCTGATTGGCTGATTGGATCAGCCAATCGGATTGAACTTGATTCTGATTGGCTGATTCCATCAGCCAATCAGAATATTCCTACCTTAATTCCGATTGGCTGATAGAATCCTATCAGCCAATCAGAATTCGAGGGACGCCATCTTGGATGACGTCATTTAAAGGAACCGTCATTCTTCAGTAGGCGTCGGTTGAAGAGGTTGGATCCGCGTCGGTTGGAAAGAAGATGGCTCCGCTCTGGAAGAAAGAAGATTGAAGATGCGGCTCGATAGAAGACTTCATCCCGATGATGGACTTCCGACTTCAGCCCGATGATGGATTTCTTCAGCCGCCGCTTGGATCCAGACTTCAGCCCGAGGATGGACGTCACTCTTCAGCCCCGCGCTTGGGCTTGGATCAAGACATCGGAGGCTCTTCTGGACAGATCGGGACCCGGTGAGGTGAAGACAAGGTAGGGAGATCTTCAGGGGCTTAGTGTTAGGTTTATTTAAGGGGGGTTTGGGTTAGATTAGGGGTATGTGGGTGGTGGGTTGTAATGTTGGGGGGGTATTGTATGTGTTTTTTTTACAGGCAAAAGAGCTGAATTCTTTGGGACATGCCCCGCAAAGGGCCCTGTTCAGGGCTGGTAAGGTAAAAGAGCTTTGAACTTTTTTAATTTAGAATAGGGTAGGGAATTTTTTTATTTTGGGGGGCTTTGTTATTTTATTAGGGGGCTTAGAGTAGGTGTAATTAGTTTAAAATTGTTGTAATATTTTTCTAATGTTTGTAAATATTTTTTTATTTTTTGTAACTTAGTTCTTTTTTATTTTTCGTACTTTAGTTAGTTTATTTCATTGTATTTATTTGTAGATATTGTATTTAATTAATTTATTGATAGTGTAGTGTTAGGTTTAATTGTAGATAATTGTAGGTATTGTATTTAATTAATTTATTAATAGTGTAGTGTTAGGTTTAATTGTAACTTAGGTTAGGATTTATTTTACAGGTAATTTTGTAATTATTTTAACTATTTTAGCTATTAAATAGTTCTTAACTATTTAATAGCTATTGTACCTGGTTAAAATAAATACAAAGTTGCCTGTAAAATAAATATTAATCCTAAAATAGCTATAATATAATTATAATTTATATTGTAGCTATATTAGGGTTTATTTTACAGGTAAGTATTTAGATTTAAATAGGAATAATTTATTTAATAAGAGTTAATTTATTTCATTAGAATAAAATTATATTTAAATTAGGGGGGTGTTAGGGTTAGGGTTAAAATTAGCTTTAGGGGTTAAAAAATTTATTAGAGTAGCAGTGAGCTCCGATCGGCAGATTAGGGGTTAATACTTGAAGTTAGGTGTCGGCGATGTTAGGGAGGGCAGATTAGGGGTTAATACTATTTATTATAGGGTTATTGAGGCGGGAGTGAGGCGGATTAGGGGTTAATAACTTTATTATAGTAGCGGTGCGGTCCGCTCGGCAGATTAGGGGTTAATAAGTGTAGGCAGGTGGAGGCGACGTTGAGGGGGGCAGATTAGGGGTTAATAAATATAATATAGGGGTCGGCGGTGTTAGGGGCAGCAGATTAGGGGTTCATAGGGATAATGTAGGTGGCAGCAGTGTGCGGTCGGCAGATTAGGGGTTAAAAAATTTTAATAGAGTGGCGGCGATGTGGGGGGACCTCGGTTTAGGGGTACATAGGTAGTTTATGGGTGTTAGTGTACTTTAGAGCACAGTAGTTAAGAGCTTTATGAACCGGCGTTAGCCCAGAAAGCTCTTAACTACTGACTTTTTTCTGCGGCTGGAGTTTTGTCATTAGATTTCTAACGCTCACTTCAGCCACGACTCTAAATACCAGCGTTAGAAAGATCCCATTGAAAAGATAGGATACGCAATTGACGTAAGGGGATCTGCGGTATGGAAAAGTCGCGGCTGGAAAGTGAGCGTTAGACCCTTTAATGACTGGCTCCAAATACCAGAGGGCGGTAAAAACCAGCGTTAGGAGCCTCTAACCCTGGTTTTGATGGCTACCGCCCAACTCTAAATCTAGACCTAAATGTATCCATAGCTTAGGGTGATTTATGAGTGAAAGAAATATAAAAGTGCTCAAAGTCTAATATAGACGCTAAGTGAAAAATACATATAGTAAATATTAATGTATTAAAATTATGTTAAATGATAATATGGAGGACTTGAAAATATAACAACCTGATATTGAGTAAATAAAGGAATTTCTAGGGATATTATTAAATGAATGCCGCTATTTTGATATCTTTATTTAAACCCCAATTGTTATATGTTCTCATGGTGTGAATCCACCATAGTTCTCTTTTGTCTAGTTGTTTCTCTATTGGGCCTCCTCTCCAATGTGTAGACACCTTCTCTATTCCTAACCAAAGGAAATGCTCTTTGTTGAAAACTGGGCAAGAATTACAATGTATGGGTACCCCATGGTTATCGTTTTTTTTTCTATTTTATTCAGATGTTCTAAAATACGTGTTTTTAGGAATCGGGAGGTTTGTCCTAAATATTGAATTTTACAATTACATTGTAAAAGGTAGATAACATTAGTAGTTTTGCATGTAATGAAATTTTTAATTATAAAAGATTTCCCTGTTACTGTCGAGGTGAAGGTTTTGTGAACTCTCTTAGTGTAATTGCAGCCCTTGCAACGGCCACACGTATAGAAACCCTGAAAGTTTGAAATAGATAATGGAATTGGGGGGGTCATTCCTTTTATTAATGAGGGGGCTAGTTTTTGTTTTAAATTATGACCTTTTCTAAAAGTGATCTGTGGTTTGTTTGGTATAATTTTATCCAGAATTTAATCACTTTGAAGAACATGCCAGTGTTTATTTATAATATTTTTGATCTGATGGTGACCTGAATTAAAGGTGGTAATGAATCGGGGAAAAGTGCTTTCTTGTATAGGTTTATTCCTATGTCCACTTAGGGTGGTCTCTCTGTCTCGATCTCTGATGAGTTGTCTATCTGATTCTAATTGGTCCTTTTTATATCCTTTTTGTAAAAATCTGTTTTTAAGTAGGATAGATTGCTCATCATAATCCTTTAGTGTGTTGCAATGGCGTCTGATGCGCTGAAACTGACCTTTTGGGATGGCTTGGAGCCATGTAGGATGATGTTGGCTATCGTGTCGGATGTAAGTGTTGGTATCACATTTCTTAAAGAAAGTTTTAGTGTGAATATCCCCATCTTTTACTGAAATTGATAAGTCTAAAAAAGTAGCCTCTGTTTTATGTATTTCTGGGGTAAGTATGATATTCATATTATTATTATTTAAAAGGGCAATAAAGACCTGTAAGGATTGTGAACCTCCCTTCCAAATACATAGCACATTATCTATGTACCTTCGCCAGGACACCAGGCTCGCCCCAGGCACCATACTGGACCAAACATTGCAGACTGAAAAGCTTTTCAAACTCCATACAGATTGGCCGCCTTCGTTTAGCACACAACTTTGCACGGATTGGCAGTTTGACTCACATGACTCCAACCGGACCTGAAAAGGAACACATGCACCATTGACTACCTGTTTGAGGACTGAATCTCGAGTCAGTCCCAATTGGTCAACTTATAGATATAGTTTCTGATTGGTTCTCTTGAGAAAGACTTGCTAAAAGTTGAAACGCGTTGAGCTTAAATAAATATCTTTTTATCAAAGTTGGAAGACTGTTGATATTCTTCTTTGCTGAGAGAAGCCGGATTCTCCTATTTATGGAGTAAGTAACTATTTTGTTTTTTCTTGAGTTACTGGACACCTTTGGTCATTTTGAGTCTTCATTTGCTTGCAGACCTATTAAAAGGTTCTTGAGAGATTCTGAAACTATTCTGGGGAACTACACCACTCTGGAGACACATTACATTGCAGCTGAACTCCCACTATTTATGGAGTGAGTATACTGCACTTATATTAATTGGATCCTACACACACCTCAAGCCCTTTTTCTCTATGTAATTTTAAGACACTTTTAAATTCACTTCTAGTTCTTGGTATCCCTTCTTGAAAATTAATATGCACATATCCTTTATTAGTATGAGCTAGCTGCTGATTGGTGCCTGCACATATTGTCTCTTGTGATTGGCTAACTAGATGTGTTCATCTAGCTGCCAGTAGTGCAATGCTGTTCCTTCGGCAAAGGATAACAAGAGAATTAAGCAAATTTGATAATAGAATGGAATGTTTTTTAACCCCTTAATGACCACAGCACTTTTCCATTTTCTGTCCGTTTGGGACCAAGGCTATTTTTACATTTTTGCAGTGTTTGTGTTTAGCTGTAATTTTCTTCTTACTCATTTACTGTACCCACACATATTATATACCGTTTTTCTCGCCATTAAATGGACTTTCTAAAGATACCATTATTTTCATCATATCTTATAATTTACTATAAAAAAAATGATAAAATATGAGGAAAAATGGAAAAAAACACACTTTTTCTAACTTTGACCCCCAAAATCTGTTACACATCTACAACCACCAAAAAACACCCATGCTAAATAGTTTCTAAATTTTGTCCTGAGTTCAGAAATACCCAATGTTTACATGTTCTTTGCTTTTTTTGCAAGTTATAGGGCCATAAATACAAGTAGCACTTTGCTATTTCCAAACCATTTTTTTCCAAAATTAGCGCTAGTTACATTAGAACACTGATATCTTTCAGGAATCCCTGAATATCCCTTGACATGTATGTATTTTTTTTTAGTAGACATCCCAAAGTATTGATCTAGGCCCATTTTGGTATATTTCATACCACCATTTCACCACCAAATGCGATCAAATCCAAAAAATCGTTCACTTTTTCACAAATTTTTTCACAAACTTTCGGTTTCTCACTGAAATTATTTACAAACAACTTGTGCAATTATGGCATAAATGGTTGTAAATTCTTCTCTGGCATCCTCTTTGTTCAGAAATAGCAGACATATATGGCTTTGGCGTTGCTTTTTGGTAATTAGAAGGCCGCTAAATGCCACTGCGCACCACACGTGTTTTATGCCCAGCAGTTAAGGGGTTAATTAGGGAGCTTTTAGGGAGCTTGTAGGGTTAATTTTAGCTTTAGTGTAGTGTAGTAGACAACCCCAAGTATTGATCTAGGCACATTTTGGTATATTTCATGCCACCATTTCACCGCCAAATGCGATCAAATTAAAAAAAACTTAAAATTTTTCACAATTTTAGGTTTCTCACTGAAATCATTTACAAACAGCTTGTGCAATTATGGCACAAATGGTTGTAAATGCTTGTCTGGGATCCCCTTTGTTCAGAAATAGCAGACATATATAACTTTGGCGTTGCTTTCTGGTAATTAGAAGGCCGCTAAATCTTGCTGCGCCTCACACATGTATTATGGCTAGCAGTGAAGGGGTTAATTAGGGAGTTTGTAGGGAGCTTGCAGGGTTAATTTTAGCTTTAGTGTAGAGATCAGCCTCCCATCTGACACATCCCACCCCCTGATCTCTCCCAAACAGCTCCCTTCCCTTCCCTCCCCCACAATTGTCCCCGCCATCTTAAGTACTGGCAGAAAGTCTGCCAGTACTAAAATAAAAGGGGTTTTAAAAAAAAAAAAAAAATTTTTTTTAGCATATGTACATATGCTACTGTGTAGGATCCCCCCCTTAGCCCCCAACCTCCCTGATCCCCCCCAAAACCGCTCTCTAACCCTCCCCTCTGCCTTATTGGGGGCCATCTTGGGTACTGGCAGCTGTCTGCCAGTACCCAGTTTGCAATAAAAAGTGCAATAAAAAGTGCTTTTTTTGTTTTGTTTTTCTTTTCTGTAGTGTAGCTTCCCCCACCCCCACACAGACAAACCCCCACCACCTTGCTGATCGTTTGTTTTTTGGTTTTTTTTTTACTTTCAGCATTTTTAATTTTCAAAAGTTTCTGTAGTGTAGCGGTTCCCACCCGCTCCCTCCCCATGCACGTGCCCGCCCCCACCCTCCCGTGCACGCGCGCGCGCCCGTGCGCGCCCCCAGCCACCCCCGCCCACGATCCCGCCCCCCATTCACATAACCAGGGCCATCGATGGCCGCCACCCGCCTCCCGGTCCGGCTCCCACCCACCAACGCAGTAAGCCACCGATCTCCGGTGCAGAGAGGGCCACAGAGTGGCTCTCTCTGCACCGGATGGCTTACAAAGGTTATTGCAGGATGCCTCCATATCGAGGCATCACTGCAATAACCGGAAAGCAGCTGGAAGCGAGCAGGATCGCTTCCAGCTGCTTTCCACACTGAGGACGTGCAGGGTACGTTCTCAGGCATTAACTGCCTTTTTTCTGAGGACGTACCCTGCACGTCCTCAGTCGTTAAGGGGTTAAAATTGTATGTTCTATCGAAATCAGAAAAAAATAAAAAATGTGGGTAATCTGTCCCTTTAACCACAATAAGCATTTATATTACAATAAATAATTATGAATTGAGGATGGAAAAATATGATTGTATAACAAGTTTAATTAATGAGTTTATAAATAGTTACTTTTACTTATTTAAGCACCAGAATCATTGGTGCTCAAACAAACTAATGTCATAAATGCAGTTATTAAAATGTTATGCAGAGTGATAAATCATTGTTCTATCTAAAGAAAATTAATACTGTGGCAAAAAATAAATGTGTTCCTGTGTTTACGTAATTTATTGCGAAACAATAGAAATATTTTATTTGAAGTAATATAAAATGTATACACAATTATTCAATCAAAAAATAGTGAGGTAACACATTTCCATTTCCTGAAAAATGTCATGAAGCCTAAAATAAAAATTGAGTGTTGGTTAAACGGATCAATTTAGTAGGTCCTTACTAAAGAATTAATAATGATGCAGTTCCTTTATTCATGCTGCCCTTAAAATTATTACTCTGAAGGTGGTAATTACTTTTATGCAGGCAGGAAAGGGTTCAAAGTTCACATTTACATTATTTAGGCAGAAAAGGTTTCAGAAGTTCAAATTTACAATACTAATTATTCACTAATTCTATCCTGCAATTTCATTATTACTTGATTACAGCATGCAGAGATAGCGGGGTCTCACCACTTAGAACATATTCCCCTATGCAAAGAACATTAGAATGTCAAATATTTACAGTAAATACACAGTATAACACTTTATTAAATATGAATATTGCAGAAATATGATTTTACATGTTTTCATCTACTTAACTGCTATATGTCTATATGTGTGTACATATGTATTTATGTGTATATTTGTCTGTAAATATATACACACATATAAATATATATATATATATATATATATACACATACACAAAAACATATCCATATTTAGACATGTGCATCTATGTATCTCTATGTTAAAGCCCTTTGCCTAACTTTTTTTTTCTAACACCTGAGACCTCATATCTTTGATCCCTTATAACTTTTTTGTTCAATATATATATATATATATATATATATATATATATATATATATATATATATATATATTTATAATTGTTATTAGAGTAGATGGTGTTATTATGAGTGTAACTGTACTTTGTAATGTCTTTTTGATGTGTTTTGTGACACTTTTTTGTTTTGTAAAACAGTTAACCAGAGCTCTAAGGTTGCACTAACTTGACGCACGTTAACTTCATTTAACAAAACCCGACACGGGCAAACAGCCACGATAAACTCCTTATCGCTAGCGCGTAACTGTTAGTGCACCAATCATAATCTTTTCATAGTATATGTAATTTACAGAACAGCAGTGATGAGAGTCAATGAGGATTGGCAGATGTGTGTATCCAGTGCCACCAAACAACAGCTATGTTATATCTGGAGGAGAAGTGTATTGTATTTGTTTTATTGTATTTCAGCACAAATTCTACATGTGGCAAATACATTTTGAAGTATATCTAAAATGAGTCTGTGTGAAATGTATATTTAGGAAACAATTTAAAAGATTAAACATAGGATAATACAATATAAATCCTAAACAAAAGATAAACAAACCAAATTCCACAATTCCACAATTCCACATCACTTTAAAGAAACTGTTCATAATTTTTTAAATTATTCTTCCAGGTGTTTCAAAGAGTTTGCATTTTGTTAAGACGCCTGGGATTCTTTACAATATCACAGCCCAGAGCACATCAAGCACTGCCAAACTTGAGATATTACCATTTTAATCTATACAGATTTTATTCTGGCTTTGAGCTAAAAACCTACAATATTTGGCAAACAAACTTTGAATCAAAAAGAACCCATGTTAGACATAGTTAGGACACAACTAAAACGATTAAATATAGAGTAATACTTTATCAGCCCAACATAAAGAAAAGCTAATTTCATATCATCTTAGAGACATAAGTTTATAGGTTTAGCCAGTTAACCTTGAAGGTGTTTTGCAATGTGTTATGATTTGTGAGAGTCTAAACAATATAAACAGCCTTCAGTACATTGCACACTGCCAACCTGAGACAGTTCTATTTTAAACAGTTGGCAATGTAAACTGTACCTTTTTTCTATGTTTTTCATCTTAAAGACTGCTATTGGGACCATAACTCACAACATTAAGAAGATATATTTACAATGTCCATTCTGCCTTTCCCAATCTTTTGTTTATTTATTGTACAAATGGTAAAGTGTCATGGAATTTGCTAGTGCATTACAAATAAATGTAATAATCATAATCATAATAATAAAAACATAAATCCTACCTAAATACTAACATATTACTAAGGGCCAGATTACAAGCACACTAACTGTGCTCAAAATAAAAAAATATTGAGGTCACATTACAACCTGAAAGTAAAAAGTTAGTATGCTAGCGAAAGATTCAAGCGCGCTAACTTCTGGACTTCAGATATCACAACCTTGCTAATTCCCTCTGTCCATAGAGTACTATGGGATGTACTACAATTAAAACAAAAAAAAACTTATACACTAACAAGACACAACGCTAGATCTACTGCGAAGGTGCATTAGGAATACTTACATTCCTATGTTCTTTACATAGAAGAAACATGTTAATTTTAATGTTAAATAGATATTTTATGTATATAGTATATACATAAATATATATTTATATATATATATAAAGGCCAAAGAGAGCACTCGCCGTTATTTACGTGTCAAAAAATGTATATTCCATGTGAATGTTTTCGGGGAGTGACCCCATCTTCAGTCAATTTCAAACAATACAATCAAGTGTACTCACCACTCTGTGTCATTATGATTGCTAGCATAATGCATGCCGCCTTTCCCCTTTTTCGCACGCCATGCCGAAACCGGAAGTGACGGTTGACGTCATCACGTTGAGTTCCGGCTGCCCGCCTTATTCCAATTGGACAAAAATCAGTAAACAAAAAGCAGTTACCATAGTGATATAACGAAAATGTAAACAAATCAAAAACACAAACTTAAACTATATGGGCAATATAGTGATGCCTTAATTAACGCAGTATGTGAAATCCGCTCAGTGTCAATTTAGTGTATATCAATCTTTATGAGTTTGTCTTATATGTGAATTGCGGTAAAAGTGT